>NC_059230.1:11390830-11690830 GCF_020615455.1 Coregonus clupeaformis
ATCTGAACTCAGAGTAGATAGAGAGCGTAATGTTTGTCTCTCTGTTGTGTCGAGGCCAATCAAGCAGGAGAGACCAGCCTCCCCTGTGTAGCTGTGTGTCCATGAAGAGTGACCCGGTCTATGCATGCGTCCTATAATGTTTAGAGAGGAGACTTTTCTGCTGAACAAAGGTAAGAAGAACTCATGGGTCATAGTCAGTGAGTTAAACAACACTGTCTCTAGTCATTTCTCATCTCCCATTTTCCCATTTATTTTTGTTGTTTCATAATCCATAGGCTAATCCTTTTTCCATTTCATAGTCCTGAAACAATGTCAAACCAACACTACATTGCCTCTCTGTGTGTGTTTGTGTGTGTTTGTGTGTGTGTGTGTGTGTGTGTTTGTGTGTGTGTGTGTGTGTGTGTGTGTGTGTGTGTGTGTGTGTGTGTGTGTGTGTGTGTGTGTGTGTGTGTGTGTGTGTGTGTGTGTGTGTGTGTGTGTGTGTGTGTGTGTGTGCACTCCCTGGAAGAGGAGATGTAATCTGATGTTTTGTCTTTGAAAACCAACAGGAGATATCAGAGTCAGAGATTCTCAGTGAGTCAGTCTTGTCATCCAGGCAGTTTTGATCATATTCAGTGTATGTGGTGCTGTTATGTACATTTGTTTTGTTTACCTCAAGTAAAGTTGATCTGTCAATCATTCATTAATGTGTTAATGAAAGCAGTCTCTTGTAGCGTTCTTGATTTATTTCAGTTGCTTGAAGAGAATATTATGACATTTGTGAAGAACGAGCTGAAGAAGATGTTCAAGGATTCTTAGTCCAGAACTCCCAGAAGGCTTTGAGGGTCAGAAGCAGGACAAGGAAGTGGTGGATGCTGAAGATGAGAAGCAGAGAAACTGATGCCAGAGAAAACACAGAAGATCACACTGCACGTCCTGAGGAAAATGAACCAGAAGAGAAGACTTGCTGACACACTGGAGAAAAAGTAAAATCTGTCTGCCTCATGTTGAATGCTGTTTATAACAAACATTTTTAAGCTAGCTAAAAGTACAGCTAAAGTAGCTGTGTAACTCCAGTGATATTGCTTGTATAACATAACACCTAGTGACCTCTTCAAACTTTACTTTTAACAGTCCCACAATACTGTAGGCATTAAAACATATATTATTAATATCCTCTGTGTTATTTCTTCATTCAGATGAGCTTGCTGTGATTTGCCAACGTGAACTCAAATCTAATCTAAAGAGAAGTTTCAATGTGTATTTGAGGGGATAGCTAAACAAGGAAACCCAACACTTCTCAATAAGATCTATACAGAGCTCTACATCACAGAGGGTGGAACAGGAGAGGTCAATAATGAACATGAGCTGAGACAGATTGAGACAACAACCAGGAAACAAGCAAGACCAGAAGACTGCAATCAAATGTAGCAAATCTTCAAACCCTTAACTGGACAAGACAAACTTATCAGAACTGTTCTGACAAAGGGAGTCGCTGGCATTGGAAAAAACAGTCTCTGTGCAGAGTTCATTCTAGACTGGGCTGAAGGAATAGCAAATCAGGATGTCAATTTGTATTTTCATTCCCTTTTCGGAGCTGAATTTGATGAAAGGGGACAATCACACTTTCATTGAACTTCTCAATCGCTACTCAATGGAAACCAAAGAATCAAGAATCTCCAACTGACAGAGTACAAAAGTTCTGTTTCATCTTTGATGGTCTGGATGAGTGCCGACTGCCCCTAGACTTCCAGAAGAACAATATCTGCTGTGAGCGTCTGCTCCCAACCTCAGTGGATGTTCTGCTGACAAATCTCGAAAAATCTGCTTCCCTCTGCTCTCCTCTGGATAACTACCGACCTGCAGCAGCCAATAAGATCCCATCCAGGGTGTTTTGAACAGGTGACAGAGGTACGAGGTTCAATGACCAACAGAAGAGGGAGTACTTCAGGAAGAGATTCAGTGATGAGAACCTATTTATGAAATCATCCACATATAAAGACATCAAAGAGCCTCCACATCATGTGCCATATTCCAGTCTTCTGTTGGATTTCTGCAATAGTCCTTGAACACATGCTGAAACACAAGAGAGAAGAGATGCCCAAGACCCTGACTGAGATGTACACACACCTTGTGGTGTTTCATACCAAACAGAAGAATGAAAAGTATCTTGGAAAGAAGAGACAGGTCCACACTGGAATAAAGAAAGGCATTCTGTCACTGGGAAAACTGGCTTTTCAACAGCAGTTGAGGCAATCTAATTTTTCTATGAAGAAGACCTAGCAGAGGCTGGCATTGATGTCAATGAAGCCTCAGTGTACTCAGATTGTGCACACAGCTCTTTAAAGAGGAAAATGTGCTGAACAGGACAAAGTGTACTGCTTCTGCATCTGAGCATTCAGGAGTTTCTGGCTGCTGTATATGTGTTTCTCTCATTCATCAACAACAATGAGAATCTAATGGCCAAACCTCAATCAACGTTCAGTAGCTTTTCTGTGAGGATGAAACACAGATTACCTTCTACAAAGTGCTGTGGATAAAGCCTTACAAAGTGAGACAGGAAACCTGGACCTGTTCCTCCGATTCCTTCTGGGCCTCTCACTGGAGTCCAATCAGAAGCACTTACAGAGGTCTACTGACAAAGACAAGAAGCAGCTCACAGAGCCATGAAAAAACAGTCAAGTACATCAAGGAGAGAAGATCAGGAGAATCCCTCTCCAGAGAGTGCATCAATCTGTTCCACTGTCTGAATGAACTGAATGACCATTCTCTAGTGGAGGAGATCCAACGCTACCTGAGATCAGGAAGTCTCTCAGAAGAAGAACTGTCACCTGCAGTGGTGGCTCTGGTCTTTGTGTTGCTGACTTCAAGAAAAGGAGCTGGATGTGTTTGACTGAAGAAATACTCCAGATCAGAGGAAGGTCTTCTGAGGCTGCTGCCAGTGGTCAAGCCTCCAGAGCTGCTCTGTGAGTACATAAAATCATCAGCAAGAAATATTAAGTTTAAAGTAAAATATGTATTATAAAATCTATATAATATTCTATTGAAAAACATATTGAATAAATGCATTGATTTCATTAGTAAACCATTATAACCATACAATTTTGAGACGGAAGATGAATCTATATGTTGTTTAAGAGAATAAACCAAATGCATCTGCCATTGTCCTTCTACACTACTGGTGTTAAATTAACTGTGTTTGTGAAATCATGATGATCTCTTTGCAGGCTGTCAGGCTGTGGAGTCTCAGGGGAAGGCTGTGCTTCTCTGGTCTCAGCTCTGAAGTCAAACCCTTCACCTGAGAGAGCTGGATCTGAGTAACAATGACCTGAAGGATTCAGGAGTGAAGCTGCTCTCTGCTGTCCTGGGGAATCCCCACTGTAAACTGGAGACTCTGAGGTCAGTATTCCTGTCGTTGGTCAACAAGTGATAACTGTTCCCCAGATCCACCATGTGTTTACCAGGCACATAGTCCCACCATATGTGTTTGGACAGTGAAGCTTACAGTTTTAAATTAGGTTTTTAGATACAATGTTTCATATTATGCAACGAGTACAGAATATCTTAGCATTTAAATAATTTTATACATATACAGTGAGGGAAAAAAGTATTTGATCCCCTGCTGATTTTGTACATTGCCCACTGACAAAGAAATGATCAGCCTATAATTTTAATGGTAGGTTTATTTGAACAGTGAGAGACAAAAATTAACAACAACAAAATCCAGAAAAAGCATTGTCAAAAATGTTATAAATTGATTAGCATTTTAATGAGGAAATAAGTATTTGACCCCCTCTCTCAATCAGAAAGATTTCTGGCTTCCAGGTGTCTTTTATACAGGTAATGAGCTGAGATTAGGAGCACACTCTTAAAGGGAGTTCTTCTAATCTCTGTTTATTACCTGTATAAAGAACCTGTCCACCCAAGCAATCAATCAATCAGATTCCAAACTCTCACCATGGCCAAGACCAAAGAGCTCTCCAAGGTCAGGGGACAAGATTGTAGACCTTACAAGGCTGGAATGGGCTACAGACCATCGCCAAGCAGCTTGGTGAGAAGGTGACAACAGTTAGTGCGATTATTCGCAAATGGAAGAAACACAAAAGAACTGTCAATCTCCCTTGGCCTGGGGCTCCATGCAAGATCTCACCTCTCGTGGAGTTGCAATGATCATGAGAACGGTGGGGAATCAGCCCAGAACTACACGGGAGGATCTTGTCAATGATCTCAAGGCAGCTGGGACCATAGTCACCAAGAAAACAATTGGTAACACACTACGCCGTGAAGGACTGAAATCCTGCAGTGCCACTTAAAGTTCCCCCTGCTCAAGAAAGCACATATACATATGATCTGAAGTTTGCCAATGAACATCTGAATGTTTCAGAGTAGAACTGGGTGAAAGTGTTGTGGTCAGATGAGACCAAAATCGAGCTCTTTGGCATCAACTCAACTCGCCGTGTTTGGAGGAGGAAGAATACTGCCTATAACCCCAAGAACACCATCCCCGTCAAACATGGAGTGGAAACATTGCTCTTTGGGGGTGTTTTCTGCTAAGGGAACGGACAACTTCACATCAAAGGGGCGATGGGCGGGGCCATGTTACCGTAAATCTTAGTGAGAACCTCCTTCCCTCAGCCAGGCAGTGAAAATGAATTAGGTGGATGGGTATTCAACATGACAATGACCCAAAACTCTGGCCAAGGCAACAAGGAGTGGCTCAAGAAGAAGCCCATTAAGGTCCTGGCGATAAACCAGAATTGGAGGATCCTCCATCATTGTTTAAATCTCAAATTTTGAAACATTTTGGCTTCCCAGTAGATTACTACGGCAATAGACAGAGAGTTGTGGATAAAACGTTAACGTGCTCAACGAGAATAGCCTATGCAGCTGCCAACACCTCTAATACAGTTGAAGTCGGAAGTTTACATACACTTAGGTTGGAGTCATTAAAACTCGTTTTTCAACCACTCCACAAATGTCTTGTTAACAAACTATAGTTTTGGCAAGTCGGTTAGGACATCTACTTTGTGCATGACACAAGTAATTTTTCCAACAATTGTTTACAGACAGATTATTTCACTTATAATTCACTGTATCACAATTCCAGTGGGTCAGAAGTTTACATATAGCAAGTTGACTGTGCCTTTAAACAGCTTGGAAAATTCCAGGAAATGATGTCATGGCTTTAGAAGCTTCTGATAGGCTAAATGACATCATTTGAGTCAATTGGAGGTGTACCTATGGATGTATTCCAAGGACTACCTTCAAACTCAGTTCCTCTTTGCTTGACATCATGGGAAAATCAAAAGAAATCAGCCAAGACCTCAGAAAAACAATTGTAGACCTCCACCTATCTGGTTCATCCTTGGGAGCAATTTCCAAACGCCTGAATGTACCACGTTCATCTGTACAAACAATAGTACGCAAGTATAAACACCATGGGACCACGCAGCCGTCATAACGCTCAGGAAGGAGACGTGTTCTGTCTCCTAGAGATGAACGTACTTTGGTGCAAAAAGTGCAAATCAATCCCAGAACAACAGCAAATGACCTTGTGAAGATGCTGGAGGAAACAGGTACAAAAGTATATATATCCACAGTAAAACGAGTCCTATATTGACATAACCTGAAAGGCCGCTCAGGAATGAAGAAGCCACTGCTCCAAAACCGCCATAAAAAAAAGACAGACTACGGTTTGCAACTGCAACATCTCAAGACATCAGTCAGGAAGTTAAAGCTTGGTCGCAAATAGCTCTTCCAAATGGACAATGACCCCAAGCATACTTCCAAAGTTGTGGCAAAATGGCTTAAGGACAACAAAGTCAAGGTATTGGAGTGGCCATCACAAAGCCCTGACCTCAATTCTATAGAACATTTGTTAGCTGAACTGAAAAGCATGTGCGAGCAAGGAGGCCTACAAACCTGACTCATTAACACCAGCTCTGTCAGGAGGAATGGGCCAAAATTCACCCAACTTTTTGTGGGAAGCTTGTGGAAGGCTACCCAAAAACGTTTGACCCAAGTTAAACAATTTAATGGCAATGCTACCAAATACTAATTGAGTGTATGTAAACTTCTGACCCACTGGGAATGTGATGAAAGAAATAAAAGCTGAAATAAATCATTCTCTGTACTATTATTCTGACATTTCACATTCTTTGTCACATTCGTTGATGAACGGGTCAGACCAAGGCGCAGCGTGATATGCATACATGTTTATTATACCGAATAAACACAACGACGACTAAACAACAAACTAAACGAAACGTGAAGTCCAAGGTACACAAACAACATACCTCACACGGAACAAGATCCCACAACCCACTAGTGCCAATAGGCTGCCTAAGTATGGACCCCAATCAGAGACAACGAGCGACAGCTGCCTCTGATTGGGAACCACACCAGCCAACATAGATCTAGACATACTAGATCTAAACATAGAAAATACAACATAGAAAATACCAACAAGGAATATACACACCCTGACTCAACATATAAGCGTCCTCTGAGTCAGGGCGTGACAGTACCCCCAAAGGTGCGGACTCCGACCGCACAACATAAACATAACAGGGTAGGGGCCGGGTGGGCATTCCGCCTCGGAGGCGGATCCGGCTCAGGGCGTGACGACCTCTCACTCTTCGCCTCCCTGTTGCGCCCCTGGTCTGGTCTAGACCTCGGCGCGTTGCTTCCCCTCTCCTTCCTCCCACTATACTCCAAGCCCTGTCTGGACCCTGGTGTGGGAGACCCCGAACCTGGAGAGGGGCTGACGTCTGGGTCTGGACTGGAGCCGCTGACCGGAGCTGGACCGGGCACCGGTGGAGTGGACTGCTCTGGCTCCGGAGTGGAGCCGCTGACCGGATCTGGAATCGACCCCGGTGGAGCGGACTGCTCTGGCTCCGGAGTGGAGCCGCTGACCGGAGCTGGATCAGGCACCGGTGGAGCGGACTGCTCTGGCTCCGGAGTGGAGCCGCTGACCGGATCTGGACTGGACCCCGGTGGAGCGGACTGCTCTGGCTCCGGAGTGGAGCAGCTGACCGGAGCTGGATCAGGCACCGGTGGAGCGGACTGCTCTAGCTCCGGAGTGGAGCCGCTGACCGGAGCTGGACTGGACCCCGGTGAAGCGGATTGCTCTGGCTCCGGAGTGGAGCAGCTGACCGGAGCTGAACTGGGCACCGGTGGAGCGGACTGCTCTGGCTCCGGAGTAGAGCAGCTGACCGGTGCCGAACCAGGCACCGGTGGAACAGGCACGGGCCGTGCCGGACTGGACACACGCACCACTGGCTTGGTGCGAGGGACAGGAACAGGCCGGACCGGGCTGGCGACACGCACTACTGGCTTGGTGCGAGGGACAGGAACATGCCGGGCCGGGCCGGGCCGGGCTGGCGACGCGCACCACTGGCTTGGTGCGAGGGGCAGGAACAGGCCGGACTGGGCTGGCAACACGCACCACTGGCTTGGTGCGAGGGACAGGAACAGGCCAGGCCGGGCTGGCGACGCGCACCACTGGCTTGGTGCGAGGAGCAGGAACGGGTCGGGCCGTACTGGGAACACGCACCACTGGCTTAGTGCGGGGAGCAGGAACGGGCCGGACCGGACTGGCGACACGCACCACTTCCTTAGTGCGAGGAGCGGAACTGGGTTCCTTTATTAACCCCCGCTCCTTCTGCTGCCTAACCAGCTCCTCTCGCCGTGCCTCTACACTTTCCTTCTCCCTTTTAGCCTCCTGTAGTCTCGTCATCCACCCCGTGTGCCCCCCAAAATGGTTTTATTGGGGTTGCCTCTCGGGTCTCCGTCGTCGGCACGGTTGGCGCCGTTTCACCTCTCCTGCCTGGGCATCTACCTTCGCCCATGGCCCTTTCCCCGCAAATATCTCCTCCCATGACCACCATTTGCCCACCTGTGACATGGCTATTCGCTCTTCCTGGGTACGCTGCTTGGTCCTCGTTTGGTGGGATCTTCTGTCACATTCGTTGATGAACGGGTCAGACCAAGGCGCAGCGTGATATGCATACATGTTTATTATACCGAATAAACACAACGACAAAACAACAAACTAAACGAAACATGAAGTCCAAGGTACACAAAGAACATACCTCACACGGAACAAGATCCCACAACCCACTAGTGCCAATAGGCTGCCTAAGTATGGTCCCCAATCAGAGACAACGAGCGACAGCTGCCTCTGATTGGGAACCACACCGGCCAACATAGATCTAGACATACTAGATCTAAACATAGAAAATACAACATAGAAAATACCAACAAGGAATATACACACCCTGACTCAACATATAAGCGTCCTCTGAGTCAGGGCGTGACATTCTTAAAATAAAGTGGTGGTCCTAACTGACCTAAGACAGGGAATTTTTACTAGGATTAAATGTCAGGAATTGTGAAAAACTGAGTTTAAATGTATTTGGCTAAGGTGTATGTAAACTTCCGACTTCAACTGTATGCTGACACATTTACGCCGACATCACCCCAGTATAACAGAGCAAAACGGAATTGCAAAGAAACAACAACACAACATCGTCTCCCCTCTGCATTCAGGCAGCACTTGGCAGCTGATTCTGACCAGCCCAAATAAATTACAAGAGCGATAGGTAGGCTATTTTGTTTATGTTTTTTACAGTCTTTGGTTTATAGCCGCAGATATGCGCCCATTCTCGGTGGTTGAGAATATGGGGTTTCAGCACTTCGTGAAAGTGCTGGAGACACGTTAAGAACCTCCCTCTTTCACCCATTACAGGAACCAGGTTGTACCCACTCGATATAAGCAAACCAATGCCAACGTTTTCAATGAATTGGCCAATGCACCATTGGGTGCTTACTTAAAGACCCAGTGCAGTGAAAAACGTGATTTTCCTGTGTTTTATATATATTTCCACACTATGCAGTTGGAATAATACTAAGAAATTGTGAAATGCCCTTTTAGTGTAAGAGCTGTTTGAAAAGACTGCCTGACATTTTTGAGTTTTGGCCTGCCTGGTGACATCACCAGGCGGTACATTAGTTAATAGACCAATAAGAAAGTGAGTTCCAAACCTCTCTGCCAATAACAGCTAGTTTTCAATTTTTCCCACTCAGGATACATTTTCTGCTTGAGAAATTGCTCTTTGCTAAGAAGCTATTATTATTTTTTTATTATTGAAAACAATCACAGTAAGGTACTTAATTGTTACCCAGAAATGATTTGATATTGAGATAAAAACGGCTGCATTGGACCTTTAACAGTGACAGCCCATCACATCACCCCTGAGTGGGAGGTGAGTACCGAGCTATAGACATGCCCCCTTTATGAGAGTCACAGGTGTGCATCTGGCACTGAAGGAGGCCAGATGTGGGAAGTAGGAATTTACCACATACGACTGGGAAAAATCCACTTGAACGGCTCTCAAATGGGTAAGTGGGAAAACGTGTCTATTGCCGCGTTCAAAACAACTGGGAACTCGGAAATCTCCAACTTCCGACTTTAGTGCATTCAAGACAACTGGGAACTCTGGAAAAAACAAGCTCTGACTGGGAAAAATCTTTTTGAACGGTCATCCAACTCAGAAGTCCATCTTTCTAGAGCACCGCACCCACTTTCCCACATGGTGACCTCTGACCTCACCTACTAAGGAAATGGCCTCTATAACAGCATTTTCGGCAGTTAAATGCAACAACGAAACATGATTCATAAAGAGCAATCTATTAATGTGGTTTTTGAACTCTATATTTGTTTATAAGCATGATAGCTGTACTTTTAGTTTATGGTTGACACAGCTTGTTGGCCATTAGCCAATCTGCATTTCTCAACAAGTTGAAATTACATGAATGCATCCAACTGGTATTTACGACTTCACAACTACTAAATTCCCACCTCCCACATGATTACAAACGCAGCATCAGAATGGAAACTTGAGAAGCCCAACATAACAATCCGGTCACAACAGACAATGCCAGGAACATTGTGAATGGCATTTATTTTTTTCCGCTGTACCGAAACAAAACAAAACCGTGACCACAAAACCACAATATGTACCGAACCGTGGGTTTGGTGAACCGTTACACCCCTACAAACTATGAGTTATTGAAAAATGCAGAATACTAAAAAAATTATCCTTACAGTCAGCGCCAGATATAAAATGGGTAGAAAATGGCAAGCCACTGTTCAAAGTGAAGACCAATGTAGCTTCAACAATATACCCTCAAGCATGTCTTCTACCTTCCAACATCAAAACAACTTGTTAAAGCTGTTGTAACAAACACCATAAGACATCTGTGTTCTGTATTTCCCTGTCTAGGATCTGCACCTCCACAGCTTCTTCCAGCACTACCAGCTGATGAGGTCCTCCTCAGAGGGCAACCCAGCAGAACTCATCAAGTCTCTAAAGGTGAGAGACACTTCTGTTGTGAAGTCTCATATACGCTGTCACTTTGTATTGCCGTCTGACTTTTTCAACCCTCTCTCATTTGGGATCATGTTCAACATACCATGAAAAGTTATATTGTAAAGGTTGTGTATTAATGCCTACCTCTGTGTTGTGTCCCCAGTATGTGTTTGTGACCAACAACCAAGTGTCTGGGAACTCTGGGACCACTCATGAGGTTCTGGCCACCGCCATCACAGCCATCCTCAAACAGACAGCCGATTTCAACACCAGCAACAAGCTGCTGAAGGTGTGTGAGTGTGTCTGTGTGTGTTTATTTGGATCCCCATTAGCTTTTGCAGAAACAGCAGCGTGGGCACACTTTTACTTGTCACGTTCAAGCTAAAAATGTAAATTCCCATACTGACCAGTAGGTGTCACTACAGCACATACAACTGAACCAGCCACTAGTTCCTTGAAAGGGAAAGTGGATTCCCTAAATGTTGTGTCACCACTAAGCATGTTTTGACCACCCACAAATGTTTTCGAAACAATTACTTTTGTGCAGTTTTCTATTATCAGTATACCCAGGATTCTTGCACACGAAGCCCATATTATAGAGCCCATATTATAGAGCCCATTGGTGTTTTTGACTTTCGTCAGACTATTGATATGATCTCTCTTAGTAAGTGCGCGTACCAAATGGCACCGTATTCCCTTTATAGTGCACTACTTTTGACCAGGGCTCTGGCCAAAAGTAGTACACTATATAAGTAACAGGGTGGCAATTGGGACGCTGTCTAAATGTTTCACAATTGCGCAGTAGGTCCAATGTCTTCTGTTCCTCTTCCTCTTTTCTAGTATTCCTGGTTCTTCTTTGAGACGATGGCCAAGTCCATGGCCCAGTACCTGCAGGAGGGGAACAGGATCAAGGTTGGCAAATGTTCTATTCTATCTGTCCCACATTTAAAGAGGGTGTACACACACACAGACACACACACACACACACACACACACACACAAAACAGCCATTCCTGACAATTCCTCAGGGGGATGGGTACAGTTATTAATCTTGTCATGGAAATATTTATCATGCAAATATTTATCTGTGCGGTCCCGTGGTGTTTCATTTTACACTCTCTTTCCTCACTGCAAAAATTTGGCAATGAACACTTCCTCATTCTACATGCATGTGTCTCTTGTCATAAACACATGCGCACTCACACACACACACACACACACTCCCAGCAATAACCGTCCAGCCTCCCTCCACTCCCACACAAGTATTTCGCTTCTCTTTTTTTTCCTGAAGGTTTTTTCCTTTTAGTAAATGAAAGTTCAGATGATGATAAGGATATACCTAGTTGTACTCTTATCTTGGCAACAGTTTAGAAACAGGCCCAGTAAAATTCAGACTGGAGTCTCTACTGCAGATTAACTAAGGCTGCTGAAATTGAGCACAATTATAATATAATTGAGAAAATATTCACTAATACATTTGAGGATTTTACAAGCTGTGCACATTTTAGTGAGTCATAACTCTTAGGCATCCAGCTATTGTGAAAGAAATGTATTTCTCAATGAGTAGAAGAGTACACTTGTTCCTTCCTTCCATCCTATCTGGTAATATAAGATTAGTGTATCTGCAATTGGGGCAGAATCTTAACTTGAGTTAGATCCTCAAATCCACACACTTTAGACCCATAGAACTCAATTGGAGATTTGCACGAAAATTGCCTTACCCAAGTTAAGATTCAGCCCTTATTGAACTAAGTTGTCGTCGGGCCGAGAGGTTCACATGCCCCGGGTCACCATCTTGTCAACATACACTACAGGCCCCCATACAGTATCTGAACCATACACTACAGCCCCCCATACAGTACCTGATCCATACACTACAGCCCCCCATACAGTATCTGAACCATACACTACAGGCCCCCATACAGTACCTGAACCATACACTACAGCCCCCCATACAGTATCTGAACCATACGCTACAGCCCCCCATACAGTACCTGAACCATACACTACAGGCCCCCATACAGTATCTGAACCATACGCTACAGCCCCCCCATACAGTATCTGAACCATACACTACAGGCCCCCATACAGTACCTGAACCATACACTACAGCCCCCATACAGTACCTGAACCATACACTACAGCCCCCCATACAGTATCTGAACCATACGCTACAGGCCCCCCATACAGTACCTGAACCATACACTACAGGCCCCCATACAGTATCTGAACCATACGCTACAGCCCCCATACAGTATCTGAACCATACACTACAGCCCCCATACAGTACCTGAACCATACACTACAGCCCCCATACAGTATCTGAACCATACACTACAGCCTCCCCATACAGTACCTGAACCATACACTACAGGCCCCCATACAGTACCTGAACCAGACACTACAGGCCCCCATACAGTATCTGAACCATACACTACAGGCCCCCATACAGTACCTGAACCATACACTACAGCCCCCCATACAGTATCTGAACCATACGCTACAGCCCCCCATACAGTATCTGAACCATACACTACAGCCTCCCCATACAGTACCTGAACCATACACTACAGGCCCCCATACAGTACCTGAACCAGACACTACAGGCCCCCATACAGTACCTGAACCATACACTACAGCCCCCCATACAGTACCTGAACCATACACTACAGCCCCCCATACAGTACCTGAACCATACACTACAGCCCCCCATACAGTACCTGAACCATACGCTACAGGCCCCCATACAGTACCTGAACCATACACTACAGGCCCCCATACAGTACCTGAACCATACACTACAGGTCGCCATACAGTACCTGAACCATACACTACAGCCCCCCATACAGTACCTGAACCATACACTACAGCCCCCAATACAGTACCTGAACCATACACTACAGGCCCCCATACAGTACCTGAACCATACACTACAGCCCCCCATACAGTACCTGAACCATACACTACAGGCCCCCATACAGTACCTGAACCATACGCTACAGCCCCCCATACAGTACCTGAACCATACACTACAGGCCCCCATACAGTACCTGAACCATACACTACAGCCCCCCATACAGTACCTGAACCATACACTACAGCCCCCCATACAGTACCTGAACCATACACTACAGCCCCCCATACAGTACCTGAACCATACACTACAGGCCCCCATACAGTACCTGAACCATACACTACAGGCCCCCATACAGTACCTGAACCATACACTACAGCCCCCATACAGTACCTGAACCATACACTACAGGTCCCCATACAGTACCTGAACCATACGCTACAGGCCCCCATACAGTACCTGAACCATACACTACAGCCCCCCATAAAGTACCTGAACCATACACTACAGCCCCCATACAGTACCTGAACCATACACTACAGCCCCCCATACAGTACCTGAACCATACACTACAGCCCCCCATACAGTACCTGAACCATACACTACAGGCCCCCATACAGTACCTGAACCATACACTACAGCCCCCCATACAGTACCTGAACCATACACTACAGCCCCCCATACAGTACCTGAACCATACACTACAGCCCCCATACAGTACCTGAACCATACACTACAGGCCCCCATACAGTACCTGAACCATACGCTACAGCCCCCATACAGTACCTGAACCATACACTACAGCCCCCCATACAGTACCTGAACCATACACTACAGCCCCCAATACAGTACCTGAACCATACACTACAGGCCCCCATACAGTACCTGAACCATACACTACAGGCCCCCATACAGTACCTGAACCATACACTACAGGCCCCCATACAGTACCTGAACCATACACTACAGGCCCCCATACAGTACCTGAACCATACACTACAGCCCCCCATACAGTACCTGAACCATACACTACAGGTCCCCATACAGTACCTGAACCATACGCTACAGGCCCCCATACAGTACCTGAACCATACACTACAGCCCCCCATAAAGTACCTGAACCATACACTACAGCCCCCATACAGTACCTGAACCATACACTACAGCCCCCAATACAGTACCTGAACCATACACTACAGCCCCCCATACAGTACCTGAACCATACACTACAGCCCCCAATACAGTACCTGAACCATACACTACAGGCCCCCATACAGTACCTGAACCATACACTACAGGCCCCCCATACAGTACCTGAACCATACACTACAGCCCCCATACAGTACCTGAACCATACGCTACAGCCCCCATACAGTACCTGAACCATACACTACAGGCCCCCATACAGTACCTGAACCATACACTACAGCCCCCCCATACAGTACCTGAACCATACACTACAGCCCCCCATACAGTACCTGAACCATACACTACAGCCCCCCATACAGTACCTGAACCATACACTACAGGCCCCCATACAGTACCTGAACCATACACTACAGGCCCCCATACAGTACCTGAACCATACACTACAGCCCCCCATACAGTACCTGAACCATACACTACAGGTCCCCATACAGTACCTGAACCATACGCTACAGGCCCCCATACAGTACCTGAACCCTACACTACAGCCCCCCATAAAGTACCTGAACCATACACTACAGCCCCCCATACAGTACCTGAACCATACACTACAGCCCCCCATACAGTACCTGAACCATACACTACAGCCCCCCATACAGTACCTGAACCATACACTACAGCCCCCCATACAGTACCTGAACCATACACTACAGCCCCCAATACAGTACCTGAACCATACACTACAGGCCCCCATACAGTACCTGAACCATACACTACAGGCCCCCATACAGTACCTGAACCATACACTACAGCCCCCATACAGTACCTGAACCATACACTACAGCCCCCCATACAGTACCTGAACCATACACTACAGCCCCCCATACAGTACCTGAACCATACACTACAGCCCCCCATACAGTACCTGAACCATACACTACAGCCCCCCATACAGTACCTGAACCATACACTACAGGACAGACATAATACAAAATACATTATCGCTGCTCTGAAAAAGGAATACTGTTGATATTGAGAGGGTCCCCGTTAAAGACCAAACCTTCTACTGAAACTAGCGATAATGTGTGGTGAATTCAGTGTACTGTAAGTCAGGTGCTGTATATGAAAGATGTTCTTGGTGTGCTTAGTTGGTTAGTCATGGTCTGCTTAATGCCCTAATCTGTGTTTGTCTCCACAGCGCTGTCTGACCTTCATGAATAGAGGCTTTGCCTTCAGCCTGGTCAATGACTACATGTGTGGCTTCACACTCAAAGACCCCAAGGTACTCGACAGCAGCAAGAGTACCAACAACAGTACTTCTTCAATTGTTGATCATTTTACAGTTGAAGTCGGAAGTTTACATACACCTTAGCAAAATACATTTAAACTCAGTTTTTCACAATTCCTGACATTTAATCCTAGTATAAATTCCCTGTCTTAGGTCAGTTAGGATCACCACTTTATTTTAAGAATGTGAAATGTCAGAATAATAGTACAGATAATGATTTATTTCAGCTTTTATTTCTTTCATCACATACCCAGTGGGTCAGAAGTTTACATACACTCGATTAGTATTTGGTAGCATTGTCATTAAATTGTTTAACTTGGGTCAAACGTTTCGGGTAGCCTTCCACAAGCATCCCACAATAAGTTGGGTGAATTTTGGCCCATTCCTCCTGACAGAGCTGGTGTAACTGAGTCAGGTTTGTAGGCCTCCTTGCTCGCACACACTTTTTCAGTTCTGCCCACAAATGTTCTATAGGATTGAGGTCAGGGCTTTGTGATGGCCACTCCAATACCTTGACTTTGTTGTCCTTAAGCCATTTTGCCACAACTTTGGAAGGATGCTTGGGATCATTGTCCATTTGGAAGAGCTATTTGCGACCAAGCTTTAACTTCCTGACTGATGTCTTGAGATGTTGCTTCAATATATCCACATAATTTTCCTTCCTAAGGGGCCTTTCAGGTTATGTCGATATAGGACTCGTTTTACTGTGGATATATATACTTTTGTACCCATTTCCTCCAGCATCTTCACAAGGTCCTTTGCTGTTGTTCTGGGATTTGATTTGCACTTTTCGCACCAAAGTACGTTCATCTCTAGGAGACAGAACGCGTCTCCTTCCTGAGCGGTATGACGACTGTGTGGTCTCATGGTGTTTATACTTGCATACTATTGTTTGTACAGATGAACGTGTTACCTTCAGGCGTTTGGAAATTGCTCCCAAGGATGAACCAGACTTGTGGAGGTCTACAATTGTTTTTCTGAGGTCTTGGCTGATTTCTTTTGATTTTCTCATGATGTCAAGCGAAGAGGCACTGAGTTTGAAGGTAGGCCTTGAAATACATCCACAGGTACACCTCCAAATGACTCAAATGATGTCAATTAGCCTATCAGAAGCTTCTAAAGCCATGACATCATTTTCTAGAATTTTCCAAGCTGTTTAAAGGCACAGTCAACTTAGTGTATGTACACTTCTGACCCACTGGAATTGTGATACAGTGAATTATAAGTGAAATAATCTGTCTGTAAACAATTGTTGGAAAAATTACTTGTGTCATGCACAAAGTAGATGTCCTAACCGACTTGCCAAAACTATAGTTTGTTAACAAGAAATTTGTGGAGTGGTTGAAAAACAAGTTTTAATGACTCCAGCCTAAGTGTATGTAAACTTCCGACTTCAACTGTATATATATATATATTATATTATATTATGTAGGTACTGTGCAATAACAATAGCACTTCTGCTATTGTTGATCTAACATTCTTAATGCAACAGTTGACAGTAGATGCACGTTGACTGTGGGAAATGTGCTCTACACATGAAATAAGAGCGTGCTATAAGGGATCATGAATAGTAATAGTATAATAGTATAGTGGTCCTCTGTAGCTCAGCTGGTAGAGCACGGCGCTTGTAACGCCAAGGTAGTGGGTTCAATCCCCGGGACCACCCATACACAAAAATGTATGCACGCATGACTGTAAGTCGCTTTGGATAAAAGCGTCTGCTAAATGGCATTTTATTATTATTATTATAATAATAAAGGCTATAAAGCTGTGACTACCATAACATAACAGTACGACCCTGGCAGGTATAATAATAATCCTTTAGCATGTGGCCTCTAGCACTCCATTAACATGCCGACAGATTTGATCAACACTATATTATCAGCCTTAGCATATTACTAACAAATAAAAATCAACATGTATGTCCATTATATTATTAACCCTTCGATTGCCAGTGGCTCTACAATGTTTTGTCTTTGGGATTGAAAATAATCTCTACCTGAATTATTTTAATTTGTAGGATGAAAATAGATGATTTATTTCTGGTCATCTTGAGTTCCAGTATGTGTGTTGTCTTAAGATGTGTTTTGTAATGCTAGAGTGGTTTGTTGACTGACAGGTCTTGACGGAGATGAAGTTTGACTTCTTGATGACTGTGTGCAACCACGAGCACAGCACTACATCCCGCTCAACCTGCCCATGGCCATCAGCCGCACCAAGCTGCAGAGAGTGCAGGGTAAGGTGCTCCTAATCTCACGCCATGCTGCTCTGTTCTATCAACTACCTACCTGCATTTGCTCCATGCCAGTGCCACCATAGAAATAAGAATGAATAAAAAGGGAGTCTCCATTCAAGTCAATGATGGCATAATGGGTGGATTGGCAGCCATTTTGAGTGTACCCATGCCAGGAAGTAAAATCAGGACGTGTGCTCTTCAATCTGTGTTGTGTATTGTTGATTCAACTCAACTGACATTTACAAAAAATACATTCCATTGCATGAGCCACATCAGTTAGCATCATTTCAATGAACATTCTACATTACCATGGCAATCCTGCATCAGCTGATAGAACATTCCAAAATACCATGGAAATTATTGCATCACAATACCAGACAGCCATTGTGAGTGTACCCATGAGTTTACCAGCCAATTGCCAGGGTTAGAGCTTCCAAGTCCTTTCTATTCATTCTTATTTCTATGAGTGCCACACACAACCATCTATTACTGAAGTGCATAACTCGGGCCTTGTTCTGCATTGTATGCTGGTTTTCCTTTCTCCCTGGTCACTTAAAGGGAAACTTCACCACTTTTCAACCTCATATTCATCCTCAGTTTGAAAAGCTTTGAAATTAACCTTTAATGTATCAATTAATGTAACTGATGGAAAAAACTACTTACAATACACGGACCCTTGAGGACCAAAGCTGTGCACCCCACTAATCTGCGTTATTGGTTTGGCCCACTCACCAGTTCACACACAAGTCTATTACAGAGCAGACCATGTGAAGTCTAGCAAAAGGGGCGTTGTTAAATGAATTCTATGGATGATATTTAGCCCACCACAGCCACAGTATGTTCTGATAGTACTACTGCATGGTATGTTCATTTGTTTCTCCTCCCTCTTCTTTTGTTTCGTTTTGCTTGTGGTCATCAGATTTTATTTCATACGCGACTGAGCTTTCTGGCGCAGTAGGTAGGTGAGTAGGTGATGCCTCCATAACATCAACCGCCACGTTTGCAGTTTGAACGCCAACTGAGGCGGCACGCAACTAACTAACTAACTAGTTCTGCTAGCTCCGTCTATCCAGGACACTCCTCCTTCACTCTTCATGATTGCTAACAGCCATATTGCCTGCTTGGGCCAGTGCTTTGTTGTGGCCTGTCTGTCTGTCTGTCTGTTTGTCATTCCAACACTCTAGTCTTATTAATCCTGTCTGACTTGCTGTATTGGATCAGCATTACCAGTTCAGAGAGACACTGAGGGGAACTCAGAAAACAACTTGTTCTACCTTTTTTTAATCAAAAGCTCAACACAAATTATTTGGTCAAACATTCTACACATTCTACAAACATAAATTACATATTCTACTGTAGTGGATTGACTTCTTAGGCCTAAACCTATGCAGAAAATGTACATCTCAAAACATATTATGCAATTACATTTATAAGGTGTTCATGCTCTCACAGGTTTTTCTCTGATTTCCCAGGTTAGAAGGTGGTGGTGTTTTGCATTGGAGAAAATGTTTGCTGAGTCAGTGTGTTCAACATGTGATGTTGTCGCATTTCTCCCTGTAATTTGTCAGCCACGTCATTCCATGAGTGAAACAACAGGATATGTACCATATCACTTGAATGCTACCAGTCAGTCCCATGTTAAAGAGATTGGTTGATTGAAATCATAGATGTACTCCTATACATTAAAGCAGGGTAGACTGCACCTGTTGCTAGTACCCATGTGTATTCCCTATGTAGTGCACTTCTTTTCACCAGAGCACCCTATTCCCTATATACAGTGAGGTCCCAAAAGTATTGGGACAGTGACATATGTTTTGTTGTTTTGGCTCTGTAGAGGTGAGGAGGAGGGGGAGATAGACAGACAGCTACACCCAGAACGAGGTGAGGAGGAGGGGGAGATAGACAGACAGCTACACCCAGAACGAGGTGAGGAGGAGGGGGAGATAGACAGACAGCTACACCCAGAACGAGGTGAGGAGGAGGGGGAGATAGACAGACAGCTACAACCAGAACGAGGTGAGGAGGAGGGGAGATAGACAGACAGCTACACCCAGAACGAGGTGAGGAGGAGGGGGAGATAGACAGACAGCTACACCCAGAACGAGGTGAGGAGGAGGGGGAGATAGACAGACAGCTACACCCAGAACGAGGTGAGGAGGAGGGGGGAGATAGACAGACAGCTACACCCAGAACGAGGTGAGGAGGAGGGGGAGATAGACAGACAGCTACACCCAGAACGAGGTGAGGAGGAGGGGGAGATAGACAGACAGCTACACCCAGAACGAGGTGAGGAGGAGGGGAGATAGACAGACAGCTACACCCAGAACGAGGTGAGGAGGAGGGGGAGATAGACAGACAGCTACACCCAGAACGAGGTGAGGAGGAGGGGGAGATAGACAGACAGCTACACCCAGAACGAGGTGAGGAGGAGGGGGAGATAGACAGACAGCTACACCCAGAACGAGGTGAGGAGGAGGGGGGAGATAGACAGACAGCTACACCCAGAACGAGGTGAGGAGGAGGGGGAGATAGACAGACAGCTACACCCAGAACGAGGTGAGGAGGAGGGGGAGATAGACAGACAGCTACACCCAGAACGAGGTGAGGAGGAGGGGGAGATAGACAGACAGCTACCAACCTGTACGCATTTTGCTGTACGCAAAAATAGGCTTGTATTTGGCACATTGTGGTTTTTCACTCAACCGTCTGAAGTTGGAGCTGAGCCAATCAGACAACTTGGGCGAGGAGAAAACATCTCTAGCTCTCCGCTCCGGCCCACCCCCTGTAGCTGGATGGCAGCTCTCGACTTCATCCATTGATACTACTGATGTGTGAAGAAAAAGGTTATGGAAAATGGAGAATGAACTGTTTGCCAAATAGATTTTCCAAAATTCTATGTGTTAGTCAAGCACATTGCCACTAATGTTTTGTAGTTAGCTCCTTAGCTAAGGCGTCATTACGACGAAGGTAGTTAGCTACAGCGTTTAGTCAACTTAAAGGCTCTGCATGGTCAATCAGACGTCTGCATTGGCCATGTAGAATTTACGGTGAACAGAGTGTCCACAAAGCCTCGGGAAAACGTCCCGAGTGTCTGTTGCTGTTGTAGAAAATACAGGATAGTAAATGAATAACTAGAGTAAGGAATGTTCACTGTCTCTCCTGACCCAAGATAAGAAAGTAGTCTGTTATGCAAATCCATACTGTATCAGCCTTGTAGATGCAAATAGTCACTGGCAGCCGAGCATTGTGTTGCGTGAAAGGCCAGCTTTCGAATAGTGTTTCTCTCATCATACAGTAGATAGGTTTTGCTTGACATGGGCCGTGATAGTGTCACATGGTGCTGTTGGACAGTATGTTATGGGTAGTGCTGAGCGGTTAGTGCTTATTGAGGTCAGTTCGGTTTCGGTTAGATTATTTGGGTTGAATGCTGTAACAACACAGAATAAAACAATTAATAAAAGTCTCATGATGGTAGTGACTGTCCATTACTGCTTATCACTTATTAACCATTATTTATTCACATTTACTTTAATAAAATATTTTTGTTGTTGTGTATATTACATTTGTTTTATTGATAACTTTATTATTTTATTCCAAGTCATCATCTCATCTCTATAGAGCTGATGCCTATGCTTTCTGACAAAAACACTATTTTGTAGTTCTTCCAAGTAAATAAGGCATACTTTTATGACTGCCGAATACCAACTATCAATCACTATCAGAAACTACAACTCCCTACTACATCGCACAGTTCATGTGTTAGTCAAGCACATTGCCACTAATGTTTTGTAGTTAGCTCCTTAGCTAAGGCGTCATTACGACGAAGGTAGTTAGCTACAGCGTTTAGTCAACTTAAAGGCTCTGCATGGTCAATCAGACGTCTGCATTGGCCATGCAGCATTTACGGTGATATGTCCTCTGCAGAAGGCATTGATACAGTTAATGACAGCTCTAACTTGAGATTGTTAGAAAACCTTTAAAACCTGTAAAATTATAATAACTTAACTATTAACTTGATGTTACCCTATTCATCCCCCCTTCTGTATGTCAGAACCAGCAGGCCCGGATCTGTCTGCTGTACCTTCCACTGCTTGAGCTGCTCTACCAGAACCTCAAGCAGCTGTCTGCCCAGCAGCACACCTCCAGCCCTGGCCTGGGCCTCACCGTGAGTCCCCCTCTAACCTCCATCCCTGGAGGTCCTGACTTACTCTAGCTAGTCTCATGACATATCAGTCATATATTGACGTTTTGGGGTTTTAACTGAAAATTAGAATTTGGTTTTCAGATTATTTCCTGAATTTACAGAAATGAAATGGAATTGACCCCGACCCTATGGTTGTCCCTTGCTTTTCAGGGTTCCATAGATTACTTGAGATCAACCAGCTCGATGGACAGCCGCAGGACCAGCATGGCCATCGATAAAGACCACGGTCAGTGGGACATATGTGACTGCTCAATGTGCTAACCACTCATCACTGTGTGTTTGCCTGTACAGTAGAGCAGGTGAACAGATCCATTAGAACGCCATCATTTCCCATCAAAATGTTGCTCTGATGTTTTGGAACCGCCAGGATCAATAAAATAGATACTTTATTGTTCATTTGGTTAGAACAGAAATTCTCCTTATGCTTTTTTTCCCAAACCCACACACCACAGGAGGCTGGTGAGGGGAGGACGGGTGGAATGGAGTAAGTAAACGGAACAGTATTAAATACATGGAAACCATATGATCTCTTGAAACCGTCTGTTTGATACAATTCCATCCATCCCGTCCTCCCAAATTAAGGTGCCACACACATCAAGAGGCACAGGGACAACCACAGTGCAGCGCCTCTGGATAGATATTTTTTCTGTTAAGTGCCTTGCTCAAGGGCACAACGGTAGTGTTAGTAATGACACCAGATGCCAGTTCAATCCCCACTTCTTCTGTGTCGCCTGGCCTGGGACCAGGCGACACAGAAGCCAGCAACCTTTCTAACCAGTCCACCTCTCTAACCTCTGGGCTACCTACTGCTACCTACCGCCCACAAAATGAATTTGAGAAGCTTTGTAAACATGTTTCTTTGTTCTCCCCAGGCCCAGTAGCTCAGAATGGCCACCTGGTGAGGAGGGAGGACTCCAGAGGATCTCTGTTCATGGACCTTGGCACTCCAAACAGCTCTGAGGTAAAAGACAGAGGGAGGGTGGTGGATTGGTCCATACAAATAAAACGGAGACCGTGTGTGCATCCTAAATGGCACCCTATTCCCTATATAGTGCACTACTGACCCATAGGGTAGTGCACTATAAATTGACTAGGATGCCATTTGGGACACAACTAGAGAGAATACCCTGGGTCATGTTCGGTAGGGAACATTGTAGCAATAGTCAAATATTGAATAGGATGTTTCACATCCTGTTCAATTTAAAAATAAACATGGTTCTTATACCACTCACTCTGTGGTGAGACAGACAGACAGACAGACAGACAGACAGACAGACAGACGCCTCTTCTCATCTGTTGTTTTTCCAGTCACATATTGACACTTTGTTCTTTCTCCAACACATGCAGGCCGTTAAAATGTTAAGTGCCTTGTCGGTTCACATAGTTAAAAAGACACTATCCAGTCTCTTGACTCTCTGCCAGTGGTATAGAAACAACATGTTGGCTGGAGATCAGATGAGGAAAGACAGACATTTAATAATAATAATATAATATGCCATTTAGCAGACGCTTTTATCCAAAGCGACTTACAGTCATGCGTGCATAATTTTTTTTGTGTATGGGTGGTCCCGGGGATCAAACCCACTACCTTGGCATTACAAGCGCCGTGCTCTACCAGCTGAGCTACAGAGGACCACAAGGAAGTAATAAGACAAGAGCAGATGTCAATCTACTTGAAATCATCCTTTTTCTTAGTCATGGTATGACTGAGTGCCACTGTTTCAAATTATTATATTTCTTACTCTGTGGTATGAATTAAAGCCACGGGTTCTAAACTGTGTTTTTTCTTCCTCTGTGGTGTTTTTCACTCAGCTTCACAGAAGGGGCTCTGAGGTGAGACAAACAGACAGAGAGAGCCTGATCTCATGTTTTTTCCCCGACAGATATTGATGTTAGATTTTGTATTCAAAATGTAACATATGATTTTAGTTGAAAGTTTACATTTAGGATTGTATTTAAAAGAGGGGAAGGGTGATACTGCCATGTTTTCTTCCTCTGTGGTGTCCCTCCCAGCCACTGTTTCTGACACCGTGATTTCTTCCTCTGTGGTGTCCCTCCCTGCCACTGTTTCTGACACCAGTATATTGTCCTCCAGCTTCACCGGCGGGGCTCCACTATGAGTAGCAGTACTACTCTCCCTTCCATAGGAAAACTGGGCCACTATGAGATCGAAGGACTCACATCGTCAGGACCATCTCAGAAGGTCAGCCAACACAACATTACATACACCTAAAACACTGTATTATAATACTGTATTATCCAGAGATCCTATGAAATTATTTATTGTTAAATAATAATTATTGAGTTGTATATGAAATTCTATGGTATTATATACAGTGCTATGAAAAAGTATTTGCCCCCTTTCTAATTTTCTCTACTTTTGCATATTTGTGATACTGAATGTTATCAGATCTTCAATCAAAACCTAATATTAGATAAAGGGAACATAAGTGAACAAATAACACAACAATTACATATTTATTTCATTTATTTCATTTATTTCATAAACAAAGTTATGCAACACCCAATTCCCCTGTGTGAAAAAGTAATTGCCCCCTTACACTCAATAACTAGTTGTGCCACCTTTAGCTGCAATGACTCTAACCAAATGCTTCCTGTAGTTGTTGATCAGTCTCTCACATCGCTGTGGAGGAATTTTGGCCCACTCTTCCATGCAGAACTGCTTTAACTCAGTGACGTGTGGGTTTTCAAGCATGAACTGCTCGTTTCAAGTCCTGCCACAACATCTCAATTGGGATTAGGTCTGGACTTTGACTAGGCCATTCCAAAACTTCAAATTTGTTGCTTTTTAGCAATTTTCATGTAGACTTGATTGTGTGTTTTGTATCATTGTCTTGCTGAATGACCAAGCTGCGCTTCAGCTTCAGCTCACAGACGGATGGTCTGACATTCTCCTGTAGAATTCTCTGATACAGAGCAGAATTCATGGTTCCTTCTATTAAGGCAAGTCGTCCAGGTCCTGAGGCAGTAAAGCATCCCCAAACAATCACACCACCACCACCATACTTGACCTTTGGTATGATGTTCTTACTGTGGAATGCAGAGTTTGGTTTTCGCCAGGCATTACTGGAACCATGTCGTCCAAAAAGTTATAATTTTGAATCATCTGTCCATAGAACGTTCTTCCAAGAGTCTTGATGATCATCCAGGTGCTTTTTGGCAAACTTGAGTCAACTTTTTGGACGAGATAGGTCCCATTATGCCTGGCGAAAACCAAACACTGCATTCCACAGTAAGAACATCATACCAAAGGTCAAGAATGGTGGTGGTGGTGTGATGGTTTGGGGATGCTTTACTGCCTCAGGACCTGGACGACTTGCCATAATAGAAGGAACCATGAATTCTGCTCTGTTTGGGGAGTCTCCCACATGGCTTTTAGGCAAACACCAAACGTGTTTGCTTATTTTTTTCATTAAGCAATATCTTTTTTCTGGCCACTCTTCCGTAAAGCCCAGCTCTGTGGAGTGTACGGCTTAAAGTGGTCCTATGGACAGATACTCCAATCTCCGCTGTGGAGCTTTGCAGCTCTTTCAGGGTTATCTTTGGTATTTTTGTTGCCTCTCTGATTAATGCCCTCCTTGCCTGGTCCGTGGGTTTTGGTGGGCGGCCTTCTCTTGGCAGGTTTGTTGTGGTGCCATATTCTTTAAATTTTTTTATAATGGATTCAATGGTGCTCTGTGGGATGTTCAAAGTTTCAGATATTTTTTTACAACCCAACCCTGATCTGTACTTCTCCACAACTTTGTCCGTGACCTGTTTGGAGAGCTCCTTGGTCTTCATGGTGCCGCTTGTTTGGTGGTGCCCCTTGCTTAGTGGTGTTGCAGACTCTGGGGCCTTTCAGAACTGGTGTGTATATATACTGAGATCATGTGGCACTTAAATAAAGTCCACCTGTGTGCAATCTAACTAATTATGTGACTTCTGAAGGTAATTGGTTGCACCAGATCATATTTAGGGGCTTCATAGCAAAGGGGGTGAATACGTATGCACGCACCACCTTTCCGTTATTTTTTTATTTTGAATTATTTGAAACAAGTCATTTTTTTCATTTCACTTCACCAATTTGGACTATTTTGTGTATGTCCATTGCATGAAATCCAAATTAAAATCCATTTAAATCACAGGTTGTAATGCAACAAAATAGGAAAAACGCCAAGGGGGGTGAATACTTTCGCAAGGCACTGTACATACCTAGATACTGTATGAATTCCCGACTGTTATGATGTTTTAGCAGACATGGGTAGCATTCCAAATGGCACTGGCCTGGTCATCGTGTAATTGTCTGGGTATTGTTGCCTGTTGGCATGCTAAGTGTCTCAGTGTATGTCTCTCTCCTGTTGTGTCTCTGTCTCTAGACATCCTGCTGGCCTACTGGAACAAGGTCAACCCTCAGGACATCATCAACTTCGTCAGTCTACTAGAGTGAGTACACACACCCTCTGGGTGTATGCAGGATCACAATAGAATAGAATAGGTTATATTCTATTTAGGGTGCGTTCGTAAGTTCACTCTGGAGTTCCAGATTGTGCTCAGAGCGTGCTCTCGTCGTTCGTAAATTCAGTGCGTTTCGATCTCGGAGCGTTCAGAGCGCACACTGGACGCTCTGGCTGAGGAGTAGGGTTTATCCGAGCGTTCTGACCTCACAACGGCAGTCAAGCACCCAAGCTAACTGGCTAAAGTTGGCTAGCTTGCTAGCTACTTCCAGACACAAATGAGAGAACACCTCACTCTGACCATTTTACTCCCCCCTAGCAGAGCTGGTTAGGCTGTTTTCATGTTGTCTAGAGGGTTGATGACTGTAACTGCGTTATGTCAACCATTTCATTCAGTTTTTTAGCCGATGTTTACTTACACCTGTCATAACAACCAAGTTTTTGTGACAAGTTAATGGCATCGTAAATTCCTTAAATATTCTGCTCTGAAATCGGAGTAGATAGCCAGAGTGAATTTACGAATGCACCCTTAGTCTACTGGAGTGAGTACAGCACAGGAGGTTGGTGGTACCTTAATAGGGGAGGACGGGCTCGTGGTAATGGCTGGAGCGGAATAAGTGGAGTTGTATCAAATACATCAAACACATGGTTTGATGTCATTCCATTTGCCCCGTTCCAGCCATTATTATGAGCCATCCTCCCCTCAGCAGCCTCCACTGGAGTACAGAGAACATCTGTGTGGATGCAAAACTAGAAAATAATAGGTTATCCTCTCCTGTGTGGATGCATGATTAAAGTCAGTACTTTTTCCTGATCACACACCCTGAGCTGTAGTTACAGTGAATCCCTAAAACTAGTTGTCAATTGTCACATTAAGAAATGTGTGTTTGTGCACAGGCAGTCATTTGTCAACAAAGACATTGTTATTAATGGCAAGTTTGATAGAATTACAGCCTTAGAACGTATTTGTACCTATGAGGAACCGAACCCTCTGAACTTAAAATGCTCTGTTTGGTTGATGATTAACACTTTATAGCTGAAGGTTTTCGTACAGTAGGCTAACCTATCACTGTCACTTATCAAGTGATTTTATATTGTTGTCCTATTTGCACACCACTAAGTCAACTATGTAATGAACAAGACTATTAACAATAACATTATTAAATGTCTTTCAGGACGTGCCTGGTGCAGTTCCGCTATGTTGGAAAGAGGAACATTGGGAGGTAGGATGATGTTTGGATTCTGTACAGCACAAATAGGTAGGGCTACTAATTCTGTCCTAAACAGGTACATGGTACATGTGTCTCTGTGTGTATTTGTAGGAGTCAGCAAGCTTGGATGTCCAAGCTAAGGTTCCTCGCGAGTCCAATTAATTATATAATAATCATTGTCCCCCACCCATCTTTAGACTTGGTTGTCAAAGCTTGTTATTCCTTTTTATTTTTTGTTCCTTGTTCCTTGCTAATAAATGATGTAATTGTCATTGTTTATGCACCTACTCTTATCTTTAGGTATGTGTCTGAGTCTGGTTTATCAAGTTTCAAGCTTTAATGTCACGCGCACAAGTACAGTGGCTTATCAAGTTTCAAGTTTTAATGTCACGTGCACAAGTACAGTGAAATGCCTTTCTTGCTAGCTCCAAACCTAACAATGCAATAATTCAATATCAATGTAGCCCTAAAAATAACAAAGTACAACAAAAACACACAAACAATAAGAAATAAGAACAGCACGAGAACGTAAGAAGATACAGTTCCTTCAGAAAGTATTCACACCCCTTGACTTACAGCCTGAATTTAAAATGGATTAAATTTAGATTTATTTTCACTGGCCTACACACAATACCCCATAATGTCAAAGTGTAATTATGTTTTTCAAAGTTGTAACTTTTCATTAATGAAAAGCTGAAATGTCTTGAGTCAATAAGTATTCAACCCCTTTGTTCAGGAGTACAAATGTGCTTAACAAGTCACATAATAAGTTGCATGGACTCACTCTGTGTGCAATAATAGTGTTTAACATGATTTTTGAATGACTACATCATCTCTGTACCCCACACATACAATTATCTGTAAGGTCCCACAGATTCAACCACAAAGACCAGAGAGGTTTTCCAATTCTTCACAAAGAAGGTCACCTATTGGAAGATATAAAAAAAGCAGACATTCAATATCCCTTTGAGCATGGTGAAGTTATTAAATACACTTTGGATGGTGTGTCAATACACCCAGTCACTACAAAGATACAGCCGTCCTTCCTAACTCAGATCCCGTCATTCGCATGAAGAAAAGACAGAGATATAGGGGGCGCAGATCTGGGTGCCTTGTGATAATTCGTCAACGATTAGATAACCCGCCTCAACCATTCGTTCTATTGGCCAACATGCAATCACTGGAGAATAAACTGGATGAGGTCCATTCAAGACAATAACAGCTGGTGCGCGATGTCTAATATTAAAGAAGTCTCGAGGTATTGCTCGCCTGAGGTAGAGTACCTCATGATAAGCTGTAGACCACACTATCTACCAAGATTCAATGTCTAAAGCTAACTCTCTCTCCTCTGCTCTCGTCCTTCTAGACCTATCTGCTGCCTTTGATACTGTGAACCATCAGATCCTCCTCTCCACCCTCTCCGAGTTGGGCATCTCCGGCGTGGCTCACTCTTGGATTGCGTCCTACCTGACAGGTCGCTCCTACCAGGTGGCGTGGCGAGAATCTGTCTCCGCACCACGTGCTCTCACCACTGGTGTCCCCCAGGGCTCAGTTCTAGGCCCTCTCCTATTCTCGCTATACACCAAGTCACTTGGCTCTGTCATATCCTCACATGGCCTCTCCTATCATTGCTACGCAGACAACACACAATTAATCTTCTCCCTTCCCCCTTCTGATAACCAGGTGGCGAATCGCATCTCTGCATGTCTGGCAGACATATCACTGTGGATGACGGATCACCACCTCAAGCTGAACCTCGGCAAGACGGAGCTGCTCTTCCTCCCGGATAAGGACTGCCCGTTCCATGATCTCGCCATCACGGTTGACAACTCCGTTGTGTCCTCCTCCCAGAGTGCAAAGAGCCTTGGCGTGACCCTGGACAACACCCTGTCGTTCTCCGCTAACATCAAGGCGGTGACCCGATCCTATAGGTTCATGCTCTACAACATTCGCAGAGTACGACCCTGCCTTACACAGGAAGCGGCACAGGTCCTAATCCAGGCACTTGTCATCTCCCGTCTGGATTACTGCAACTCGCTGTTGGCTGGGCTCCCTGCCTGTGCCATTAAACCCCTACAACTCATCCAGAACGCCGCAGCCCGTCTGGTGTTCAACCTTCCCAAGTTCTCTCACGTCACCCCGCTCCTCCGCACACTCCACTGGCTTCCAGTTGAAGCTTGCATCTGCTATAAGACCATGGTGCTTGCCTACGGAGCTGTGAGGGGAACGGCACCTCCGTACCTTCAGGCTCTGATCAGTCCCTACACTCGAAAGAGGACATTGCGTTTATCCACCTCTGGCCTGCTGGCCCCCCTACCTCTGCGGAAGCACAGTTCCCGCTCAGCCCAGTCAAAACTGTTCGCTGCTCTGGCACCCCAATGGTGGAACAAGCTCCCTCACAACGCCAGGACAGCGGAGTCACTCACCACCTTCCGGAGACACTTGAAACCCCACCTCTTTAAGGAATACCTGGGATAGGATAAAGTAATCCTTCTACCCCCCCTTACCCCACCCCCAAAAAATAATATATATATATATATATATATTGTAAAGTGGTTGTCCCACTGGCTATCATAAGGTGAATGCACCAATTTGTAAGTCGCTCTGGATAAGAGCGTCTGCTAAATGACGAAAATGTAAATGTAAATGTAAAAGACAGTTTTCATCTATATTTTTCGTGGCCGTCTATTTACCATCACAAACCGATGCTGGCACTAAGACCGCACTCAACGAGCTGTATAAGGCCATAAGCAAACAAGAAAATGCTCATCCAGAAGCGGCGCTCCTAGTGGCCGGGGACGTTAATGCAGGAAAACGTACATCCGTTTTACCTCATTTCTACCAGCATGTCACGTGCAACCAGAGGACAAAAAACTCTAGACCACCTTTACTCCACACACAGAGATGCATACAAAGCTCTCCCTCGCCCTCCATTTGGCAAATCTGACCATAATTCTATCTCTCCTGATTCCTGCTTACAAGCAAAAACTAAAGCAGGAAGTACCAGTGACTCGCTCAATACGAAAGTGGTCAGATGACGCGGATACTACGCTACAGGACTGTTTTTCTAGCACAGACTGGAATATGTTCCGTGATTCATCCAATGGCATTGAGGAGTATACCACCTCAGTCGCCGGCTTCATCAATAAGTGCATCGACGACGTCGTCCCCACAGTGACCGTACGTACATATCCCAACCAGAAGCCATGGATTACAGGCAACATCCTCACCGAGCTAAAGGCTAGAGCTGCCGCTTTCAAGGAGCGGGACACTAATCCATACGCTTATAAGAAATCCCGCTATGCCCTCAGACGAACCATCAAAGAGGCAAAGCATCAATACAGGACTAAGATTGAATCCTGTACACTGGGTGTATCCTACACTGGCTCTGACGCTCGTCGGATGTGGCAGGGCTTGCAAACTATTATGGACTACAAAGGGAAACCCAGCCGCAAACTTCCCAGTGATGCGAGCCTACCAGACGGGCTAAATGACTTTCATGCTTGCTTCGAGGCAAGCAACACTGAAGCATGCATGAGAGCACAAGCTGTTCCGGACGACTGTGTAATCACGCTCTCCGTAGCCGATGTGAGCAAGACCTTTAAACAGGTCAACATTCACAAGGCCGCAGGGCTAGACCGATTACCAGGACGTGTACTCAGAGCATGCGCTGACCAGCTGGCAAGTGTCTTTAATTACATTTTCAACCTCTCCCTGACCGAGTCTGTAATATCTACATGTTTCAAACAGACCACCATAGTCCCTGTGCCCAAGAAAGCGAAGGTAACCTGCCTAAATTACTACCACCCCGTAGCACTCATGTCGGTAGCCATTAAGTGCTTTGAAAGGCCGGTCATGGCTCACATCAACACCATCAACCCGGAAACCCTAGACCCACTCCAATTCGCATACCGCCCCAACAGATTCACAGATGACGCAATGTCAGTCGCACTCCACACTGCTCTTTCCCACCTGGACAAAAGGAACACCTATGTGAGAATGCTGTTCATTGACTACAGCTCAGCGTTCAATACCATAGTCCCCACAAAGCTCATCACTAAGCTAAAGACCCTGGGACTAAACACCTCCCTCTGCAACTGGATCCTGGACTTCCTGATGGGCCGCCCCCAGGTGGTAAGGGTAGGCAACAACACATCTGCCACACTGATCCTCAACACGGGGGCCCCTCAGGTGTGCGTGCTTAGTCCCCCGCTACAGAGGGTGGTGTGTACGGCCTAATACATCACTGGGGCCAAGCTTCCTGCCATTCAGGACCTATATACTAGGCGGTGTCAGAGGAAGGCCCCAAAAATTGTCAAAGACTCCAGTCACCCATGTCATAGACGGTTCTGTCTGCTACTGCACGTTAAGGTAGACTGGAACGCCAATTCTAGATCCAAAAGGCTCCTTAACAGCTTCTACCCCCAAGCCATAAGACTGCTGACCCCCCACCCCGCTGCTACTCGCTGTTTATTAACCTTGTTATTGTTATTTTATTGTGTTACTTTTTATTTAAAAAATTACTTAACACTTATTTTTCTTAAAACGGCATTGTTGGTTAAGGGCTTGTAAGTAAGCATTTCACTGTAAGGTCTACACATAATATGCCATTTAGCAGACGCTTTTATCCAAAGCGACTTACAGTCATGCGTGCATACATTTTTTGTGTATGGGTGGTCCCGGGGATCGAACCCACTACCTTGGCGTTACAAGCGCCGTGCTCTACCAGCAAATATGTGGCAAATAAAATAAATAAAATATGATTTGATTTGATTTGACTAGTCTCCCAGTCCCTGCAGCTGAAAAACATCCCCACAGCATGATGCTGCCACCACAATACTTCACTGTAGGGATGGTGCCAGGTTTCCTCCAGACGTGACGCTTGGCATTCAGGCCAAAGAGGTCAATCTTGGTTTCATCAGACCAGAGAATCTTGTTTCTCATGGTCTGAGAGTCCTTTAGGTGCCTTTTGGCAAACTCCAAGCGGGCTGTCATGTGCGTTTTACTGAGGAGTGACTTCCGTCTGGCCACTCTACCATAAGGCCTGATTGGTGTAGTGCTGCAGAGATGGCTGTCCTTCTGGAAGGCTTCGGGACAAGTCTCTGAATGTCCTTGAGTGGCCCAGCCAGAACCCGGACTTGAACCCTATCAAACATCTCTGGAGAGAATAGCTGTGCAGCGACGCTCCCCATCCAACCTGACAGAGCTTGAGAGGGTGTGCAGAGAAGAATGGGAGAAACTCCCCAAATACAGGTGTGCCAAGATTGTAGCGTCATACCCAAGAAGACTCAAGGCTGTAATCACTGCCAAAGGTGCTTCAATAAAGTACTGAGTAAAGGGTCTGAATACTTATGTAAATGTATTATTTCAGTTATTGTTTTTTTGCAATTTATAAAAACCTGTTTTAGCTTTGTCATTATCGGGTATTGTGTGTAGATTGATGAGAAAAAAACACAATGTAATCCATTTTAGAATAAGGCTGTAACATAACAAAATATGGAAAAAGTCAAGGGGTCTGAATACTTTCCGAATGCACTGCACATATGTTTTCTGGGTTTGTAGCAGTGTACAATACTTAGGAAATAGTTTAAGCTTGACCACATACATCAGGTTGCAATTAGCCCTGGATATCCCAGCACTCTACTTTAAATGTCTTTCAAAGTTTGTGTGCTGTGCTGAAGTTGCGCTATGAAGGAATCTTATATGTCTGGAAATGTGTACAGTTCTGAACTTGCGCTGTAGAGGAATAAGATATTTATGGAAATGTGTACAGTTCTGAACACACTCTATAGTTCAGGGCTCTCCAACCCTGTTCCTGGAGACCTACCGTCCTGTAGGTTTTCGCTCAAACCCTAATCTAGCACACCTGATTCTAATAATTAGTTGGTTGATAAGTAGAATCATTTTAGTTACAACTGGGGTTGGAGTGAAAACCTACAGGAGAGTAGCTCTCCAGGAACAGGGTTGGAGAGCCCTGCTATTGAGGAATCTAATACCATACTGTATGTAAATATGTGTAACAGAGAGAGTTCCAGCCACTGACCTATAGAGCTATGTATTCAAATGTCCTGGGAAGGTAGCCTGGTCCAGATCTGTGTATGCTCTAGCCAAGTCCTCTGACATGTTGTCATGTTCGGGCCAGGCTACCCTGGGAAACCTATTAGCTAGGAGGGACTGCCAGGAACACTGTGGGAGGAAGGGGGTCGGAGTATTCAGGAATTCTCCCAAATAACCGTCGGTCTTGGAAGGAAACACACACATACTCAGCTATCCTTTCTAATTGATGCCAGTTCTAACAATATGATATTGTGGACTGGTGGTGAGGCATTTATTAAAATAATGTATTTCTAGATCTGGGTCTAAAATACTCTAGATGTAGGACTCCTGTAGCCAGTCAGCATGACAGTGATCTGTTGCCACTGCTGCAAGAGGTTAAGCAGGTCCATGGTTGAGGGAAACCAAGTCTTCCTCCTGTTCAGTGTTTCAGCACATTGTGAAACAGGATTGTGTGTGTGCATGTGTGTTTATTTGTGTGTGTAGGTTGGTTTTTCTATCCTTGTGGGGACCTAAAATCCCCCCCAGGAGAATCCTTTTTCAAATAATGCGAGAGAATAATATTTCACTCTATTTGGAATTGCAAACCAGATAAAGTTAAATGTGCATATTTATATAATGAAAAGGAGTTTGGAGGGTTAAAATTATTAAATATTAAGGCATTAAACATTTTTCTTAACGCCTCCATTTTACCGAAATTGTATCTAAATCCAAACTTATTTTCTATCAAGCTACTAAGAGAGGCCCAGCCTATGTTTAAGAGTGGGCTCTTTGCCTTTTTGCAGATTCAAACCTTACATTTATGGTGGATTGACAATGGATCTCTGTTTTAAATATCTTCCTTTTTAAATGAAGTCATACAGAGTTGGCTACAATTTCAATTTCATCCTCCAAAAAAGGCAGATCTAATATTAAAGCAAATAATATGGCTAAACTCCAATGGACTGATAGAGAAAACAACATAAACAAATATATAAGAAGGGAGGGACATTGTAAACAAGGATGGTAAAATGATGTCACACGAGCAACTAACAACAGTGTATGGAGGTGTATGCTCAATACAAAATTATAACCATCTCATCAAAGAAGAAATTCAATAATTAGTCTGTCTGCCACCCATTAAAAATCATAAATGGCTTAAAATGATTAGTATACATCGAAAAATGTATTAGTTTCACTTAAAGTCAAAAGGATTGACAGCAATGCCATATAAAAATAAAGTTAGTTGGGAACAGGTCCTTGATGTCCCAATACCTTTGTATTGGGTCTATGAACGCATATATACTGTAAAACAACAATTGACACATCAATCCATTCATTTCAATTTAAGCTATTATATCAAATACTTGCTACAAAAAGAATGCTCAATAAATGGGGCATTGAACAGTCAGCCTTGTGCAGACTCTGCCACGAGGAATCAGAATCAATCGAGCATATTTTCTGGTAGAGTCCATCGGTGGCTCGCTTTTGGAGTCAGGTCCAGGAATGGTTGTTATGTGTCAGGATTTAGATGGATCTGCAAACTGTATTGTTAAGGGATCTGAAAAACGATGATCAGTCAATGGGAAATATTATACTCTTGGATAAATGATTTTTTTTTAGGGAAATATTGGTAGAAATGTTACAAATAGGGAGGTTCAGGACCCTTGTAAGACATTAAAGTAAAATTGAGGGCTGTATTGCAAAAGGAAATAGCAAAATGCCATTATACTGGGAAAGATGGGTTCATCTGTGGACATGGGAGGGTTGGAGTTAAGATCACAATGAATGGTGGATTGGCCGCTGTGGGTGAATATCCAGCACTTTAGGAATATACAGTTCCTTCAGAAAGTATTCACACCCCTTTACTTTTTCCACATTTTGTTGTGTTACAGCTAGGGCTGGGAAATACAGTGGGGGAAAAATGTATTTAGTCAGCCACCAATTGTGCAAGTTCTCCCACTTAAAAAGATGAGAGAGGCCTGTAATTTTCATCATAGGTACACGTCAACTATGACAGACAAATTGAGAAAAAATAATCCAGAAAATCACATTGTAGGATTTTTAATGAATTTATTTGCAAATTATGGTGGAAAATAAGTATTTGGTCACCTACAAACAAGCAAGATTTCTGGCTCTCACAGACCTGTAACTTCTTCTTTAAGAGGCTCCTCTGTCCTCCACTCGTTACCTGTATTAATGGCACCTGTTTGAACTTGTTATCAGTATAAAAGACACCTGTCCACAACCTCAAACAGTCACACTCCAAACTCCACTATGGCCAAGACCAAAGAGCTGTCAAAGGACACCAGAAACAAAATTGTAGACCTGCACCAGGCTGGGAAGACTGAATCAGCAATAGGTAAGCAGCTTGGTTTGAAGAAATCAACTGTGGGAGCAATTATTAGGAAATGGAAGACATACAAGACCACTGATAATCTCCCTTGATCTGGGGCTCCACGCAAGATCTCACCCCGTGGGGTCAAAATGATCACAAGCAAAAATCCCAGAACCACACGGGGGGACCTAGTGAATGACCTGCAGAGAGCTGGGACCAAAGTAACAAAGCCTACCATCAGTAACACACTACGCTGCCAGGGACTCAAATCCTGCAGTGCCAGACGTGTCCCCTGCTTAAGCCAGTACATGTCCAGGCCCGTCTGAAGTTTGCTAGAGTGCATTTGGATGATCCAGAAGAGGATTTGGAGAATGTCATATGGTCAGATGAAACCAAAATAGAACTTTTTTGGTAAAAACTCAACTCGTCGTGTTTGGAGGACAAAGAATGCTGAGTTGCATCCAAAGAACACCATACCTACTGTGAAGCATGGGGGTGGAAACATCATGCTTTGGGGCTGTTTTTCTGCAAAGGGACCAGGACGACTGATCCGTGTAAAGGAAAGAATGAATGGGGCCATGTATCGTGAGATTTTGAGTGAAAACCTCTTTCCATCAGCAAGGGCATTGAAGATGAAACGTGGCTGGGTCTTTCAGCATGACAATGATCCCAAACACACCGCCCGGGCAATGAAGGAGTGGCTTCGTAAGAAGCATTTCAAGGTCCTGGAGTGGCCTAGCCAGTCTCCAGATCTCAACCCCATAGAAAATCTTTGGAGGGAGTTGAAAGTCCGTGTTGCCCAGCGACAGCCCCAAAACATCACTGCTCTAGAGGAGATCTGCATGGAGGAATGGGCCAAAATACCAGCAACAGTGTGTGAAAACCTTGTGAAGACTTACAGAAAACGTTTGACCTGTGTCATTGCCAACAAAGGGTATATAACAAAGTATTGAGAAACTTTTGTTATTGACCAAATACTTATTTTCCACCATAATTTGCAAATAAATTCATTAAAAATCCTACAATGTGATTTTCTAGAAAAAAAAATCTCATTTTGTCTGTCATAGTTGATGTCTACCTATGATGAAAATGACAGGCCTCTCTCATCTTTTTAAGTGGAAGAACTTGCACAATTGGTGGCTGAAGTATTTGATCCCCTGCTGATTTTGTATGTTTGCCCACTGACAAAGAAATGATCAGCATATAATTTTAATGGTAGGTTTATTTGAACAGTGAATGACAGAATAACAACCAAAAAATCAAGAAAAAAATGCATTTCAAAAATGTTATAAATTGATTTGCTTTTTAAATGAGGGTAATAAGTATTTGACCCCCTCTCAATCAGAAAGATTTCTGGCTCCCAGGTGTCTTTTATACAGGTAACGAGCTGAGATTAGGAGCACACTCTTAAAGGGAGTGCTCCTAATCTCAGCTTGTTACCTGTATAAAAGACACCTGTCCACAGAAGCAATCAATCAATCAGATTCCAAACTCTCCACCATGACCAAGACCAAAGAGCTCTCCAAGGATGTCAGGGACAAGATTGTAGACCTACACAAGGCTGGAATGGGCTACAAGACCATCGCCAAGCAGCTTGGTGAGAAGGTGACAACAGTTGGTGCGATTATTAGCAAATGGAAGAAACACAAAATAACTGTCAATCTCCCTCAGCCTGGGGCTCCATGCAAGATCTCACCTCGTGGAGTTGCAATGATCATGAGAACGGTGAGGAATCAGCCCAGAACTACACGGGAGGATCTTGTCAATGATCTCAAGGCAGCTGGGACCATAGTCACCAAGAAAACAATTGGTAACACACTACGCCGTGAAGGACTGAAATCCTGCAGCGCCCGCAAGGTCCCCCTGCTCAAGAAAGCACATATAAATGCCTTTGTGAAGTTTGCCAATGAACATCTGAATGATTCAGAGGAGAACTTGGTGAAAGTGTTGTGGTCAGATGAGACCAAAATGGAGCTCTTTGGCATCAACTCAACTCGCCGTGTTTGGAGGAGGAGGAATACTGCCTATGACCCCAAGAACACCATCCCCACCGTCAAACATGGAGGTGGAAACATTTTGCTTTGGGGGTGTTTTTCTGCTAAGGGGACAGGACAACTTCACCGCATCAAAGGGACGGGGCCATGTACCGTCAAATCTTGGGTGAGAACATCCTTCCCTCAGCCAGGGCATTGAAAATGGGTCGTGGATGGGTATTCCAGCATGACAATGACCCAAAACACACGGCCAAGGCAACAAAGGAGTGGCTCAAGAAAAAGCACATTAAGGTCCTGGAGTGGCCTAGCCAGTCTCCAGACCTTAATCCCATAGAAAATCTGTGGAGGGAGCTGAAGGTTCGAGTTGCCAAACGTCAAGCTCGAAACCTTAATGACTTGGAGAAGATCTGCAAAGAGGAGTGGGACAAAATCCCTCCTGAGATGTGTGCAAACCTGGTGGCCAACTACAAGAAACGTCTGACCTCTGTGATTGCCAACAAGGGTTTTGCCACCAAGTACTAAGTCATGTTTTGCAGAGGGGTCAAATACTTATTTCCCTCATTAAAATGCAAATAAATTTATAACATTTTTGACATGCGTTTTTCTGGATTTTTTTGTTGTTATTCTGTCTCTCACTGTTCAAATAAACATACCATTAAAATTATAGACTGATTATGTCTTTTTCAGTGGGCAAACGTACAAAATCAGCAGGGGATCAAATACTTTTTTCCCTCACTGTATATAATGACGAGATGTACATTTCCACCCTAACAATGGGAATCGTTGTCCCAAAGTCAGGAAGGCAGGCGACAAGTTTAGGTCCAAAATAAGCCCATAGAAAAGCATTGGGCTTATTTTGGACAGATTTTGGTGAGAGTGAAATCTCTGGCTTCTCGCTCTTCCTCTATGGTTTACACACACACCAAGCCCCTCCCCCTGCCTCTCACACCATCAAAGTTGAGAATTTCACATCTTCCCCGGTTTCCGACTCGCTATTTGAATTTGAGGTTTGGTCCAACAGAATCGGTCATACTGTAATAGAGGAGAAGTTAACTTTTCTAACGATACTCTTTTTATGTCTCAACTACTCAAATTGCGCGCAGAGCAGACACTACTAAAACAAGAGTATCAATGAACATTGATTCTGGAAAATGAATGCGCAGTTTGTCACGCGCGGTGTTGGCGTACCACTAACAGCATTGTAGCCAAAGACTGTTATACTAGCTGTCTAGTCTGTGTTTTTTATTTTTTATTTTAGTCATTTAGCAGACGCTCTTATCCAGAGCGACTTACATGAGCAATTATGGTTAAGTGCCTTGCTCGGGGATTAGAACCAGCGACCTTTCGGTTACTGGCACAACGCTCTTAACCACTAAGCTACCTGCCGCCCCTTATTGTGCAATAAGCACACAACACAATTATACAGTGGGGGGAACAAGTATTTGATACACTGCCAATTTTGCAGGTTTTCCTACTTACAAAGCATGTAGAGGTCTGTAATTTTTATCATAGGTACACTTCAACTGTGAGAGACGGAATCTAAAACAAAAATCCAGAAAATAAATAAATAATATGCCATTTAGCAGACGCTTTTATCCAAAGCGACTTACAGTCATGCGTGCATACATTTTTTGTGTATGGGTGGTCCCGGGGATCGAACCCACTACCTTGGCGTTACAAGCGCCGTGCTCTACCAGCTGAGCTACAGAGGACCACAAAATCACATTGTATGATTTTTAAGTAATTAATTTGCATTTTATTGCATGACATAAGTATTTGATACATCAGAAAAGCAGAACATAATATTTGGTACAGAAACCTTTGTTTGCAATTACAGAGATCATACGTTTCCTGTAGGTCTTGACCAGGTTTGCACACACTGCAGCAGGGATTTTGGCCCACTCCTCCATACAGACCTTCTCCAGATCCTTCAGGTTTCGGGGCTGTCGCTGGGCAATATGGACTTTCAGCTGCCTCCAAAGATTTTCTATTGGGTTCAGGTCTGAAGACTGGCTAGGCCACTCCAGGACCTTGAGATGCTTCTTACAGAGCCACTCCTTAGTTGCCCTGGCTGTGTGTTTCGGGTCGTTGTCATGCTGGAAGACCCAGCCACGACCCATCTTCAATGCTCTTACTGAGGGAAGGAGATTGTTGGCCAAGATCTCGCGATACATGGCCCCATCCATCCTCCCCTCAATACGGTGCAGTCGTCCTGTCCCCTTTGCAGAAAAGCATCCCCAAACAATGATGTTTCCACCTCCATGCTTCACGGTTGGGATGGTGTTCTTGGGGTTGTACTCATCCTTCTTCTTCCTCCAAACACGGCGAGTGGAGTTTAGACCAAAAAGCTATATTTTGGTCTCATCAGACCACATGACCTTCTACCATTCCTCCTCTGGATCATCCAGATGGTCATTGGCAAACTTCAGACGGGCCTGGACATGCGCTGGCTTGAGCAGGGTGACCTTGCGTGCGCTGCAGGATTTTAATCCATGACGGCGTAGTGTGTTACTAATGGTTTCTTTGAGACTGTGGTCCCAGCTCTCTTCAGGTCATTGACCAGGTCCTGCCGTGTAGTTCTGGGCTGATCCCTCACCTTCCTCATGATCATTGATGCCCCACGAGGTGAGATCATGCATGGAGCCCCAGACCGAGGGTGATTGACCGTCATCTTGAACTTCTTCAATTTTCTAATAATTGCGCCAACAGTTGTTGCCTTCTCACCAAGCTGCTTGCCTATTGTCCTGTAGCCCATCCCAGCCTTGTGCAGGTCTACAATTTTATCCCTGATGTCCTTATACAGCTCTCTGATCTTGGCCATTGTGGAGAGGTTGGAGTCTGTTTGATTGAGTGTGTGGACAGGTGTATTTTATACAGTTAACGAGTTCAAACAGGTGCAGTTAATACAGGTAATGAGTGGAGAGCAAGAGGGCTTCTTAAAGAAAAACTAACAGGTCTGTGAGAGCCAGAATTCTTACTGGTTGGTAGGTGATCAAATACTTATGTCATGCAATAAAATGCAAATTATTACTTAAAAATCATACAATGTGATTTTCTGGATTTTTGTTTTAGATTCAGTCTCTCACAGTTGAAGTGTACCTATGATAAAAATTACAGACCTTTACATGCTTTGTAAGTAGGAAAACCTGCAAAATCGGCAGTGTATCAAATACTTGTTCTCCCCACTGTATAAGGAACTGGCAACTCGTTCTCATTCTGATAAATAAGGTAGGCCACTTGATTTCAATATCTGAATGAAGTGGACAGGCTAACATGCTTTTCAAACAGTTGGAGACAGACAGAAGGGTTATGTTCATAACAATTCAACTGTTCAACCTTGTTACCTAGCAAATAGATCCAAGTTGGTTAAACTTGAAATATAAAGATTAGCTGGGTAATCACTACCATGTGGGCTTGAGAGATTGTTGATGAGACCTCTGTCAATAAGTATTCCACCCCTTTGTTATGGCAAGACTACATAAGTTCAGGAGTAATTCTTAACAAGTCACATAATAAGTTGCATGGACACACTGTGCAATAATAGTGTTTAACATTATTTTTTTATGACTACCTCATCTCTGTACCCCACACAATTGTCTGCATGGTCCCTCAGTAGAGCAGTGAATTTCAAACACAGATTAATCCACAAAGACCAGGGAGGTTTTCCAATGACTCGCAAAGAAGGGCACCTATTGGTAGGTGGGTAAAACTTTTAAAAAGCAGACATTGAATATCCCTTTGAGCATGGTGAAGTTATTAATTACACTTTGGATGGTGTATCAATACACCCAGTCACTACAAAGATACAGGCATCCTTCCTAACTCGGTTGTCAGAGAGGAAGGAAACCGCTCAGGAGTTTCACCATGAGGCCAATGGTGACTTTAAAACATTTACAGAGTTTAATGGCTGTGATGGATAAACAACATTGTAGTTACTCCACAATACTAACCTAAATGACAGAGTTAAAAGAAGGAAGCCTGGTCAGAATATAAAATATTCCAAAACATGCATCCTGTTTGCAATAAGGCACTAAAGTAAAACTGCAAAAAAAAAAAGGCAAATAAATTAACTTTATGTCCTGAATACGAAGCATTTTTTGGGGGGCAAACCCAACACAACACTTCACTGAGTACCACTCTTCATATTTTCGTGGCTGCATCATGTTATGGGTATGCTTGTCATCAGCAAGGACTAGGGAGAAACATAATAGAGCTAAGCACAGGTTAAATCCTAGAGGAAAACCTGGTTCAGTCTGCTTTGAAGTCACCTTTCAGCAGGACAATAACCTAAAACAGAAGGCCAACTCTGTGACGTTCTGGCTCCGGGACTCTTAGTAGTGAGCCAGGGTTGTCATTTTCATTTGGGTGTAGTTCTATGTGGGATCTAGTTGTTTCATTTCTATGTTTAGTTTTGATGTTGATTAGTCATATGACTCCCAATCGGAGGTAACGAGTGTCAGCTGTCGGCTCGTTATCTCTGATTGGGAGCCATATTTATACTGTGTGGTTTCACCTTGGTTTTGTGGGTTTTTGTTCCTGTACAGTATTTTGTAACTGTGGACTTCACTAGTCGTCTTGGTTTATTGTTTTGTCGTTCGTGTACTTTTCTCAAATAAAGTCATGTTCGTTCAACGCGCTGCGTTTTGGTCTCCTTCGTCAGACGACCGTGACAGAAAAACCCACCTTAAAAGGACCAAGCAGCGCGTCCAGGAGCAAAGGGTCTGGACATGGGAGGAACTGTTGGACGGTAAAGGGTCCTGGACTTGGGAGGAGATCCTGGATGGTATGGATCGCCCGACCATGGAGCGAGACGGTGGAGAGGCGACGGCGAGAGGAGCAACGGCATCGGCAGGGCCATCGTCGGAAGGACGGGAGGCAACCCCCAAAAAAATTTTTGGGGGGGCACATGGTTTAGGCGGCTGGGCAGCAGGAGGCTGCCACAGGGAGAAAAAGGAGAGAAGGCTAACGGAGTACGGGAGCCATTGGCGAGTAGAGGGAGGGAAGTGTTTGTGGCACGGCGTGAGAGACTGATGGGTGTTGCCAGTCCGGTCCGGCCCGTTCCTGATCCCCGGTTGAGGCCAGTGGTGTGTGTTCCCGGTGCGGACCGGCCTGTTCCTACTCCAAGCACCAGGTCCACGGTGTGCTACGCCAGCCCGGCCCGGCCTGTTCCGGCCACTCGCACCAGGGATACGGTGCGCGTCGCCAGCCCAGCCCGTCCTGTTCCTGCTCCACGCACCAAGGATACGGTGCGCTTCGCCAGCCCGGCCCGGCCTGTTCCGGCCACTCGCACCAGGGATACGGTGCGCGTCGCCAGCCCAGCCCGGCCTGTTCCTGCTCCACGCACCAGGGATACGGTGCGCTTCGCCAGCCCGGCCCGGCCTGTTCCGGCCACTCGCACCAGGGATACGGTGCGCGTCGCCAGCCCAGCCCGGCCTGTTCCTGCTCCACGCACCAGGGATACGGTGCGCTTCGCCAGCCCGGCCCGGCCTGTTCCGGCCACTCGCACCAGGGATACGGTGCGCGTCGCCAGCCCAGCCCGGCCTGTTCCTGCTCCACGCACCAGGGATACGGTGCGCTTCGCCAGCCCGGCCCGGCCTGTTCCGGCCACCCGCACCAGGGAGACGGTGCGCGTCGCCAGCCCAGCCCGGCCTGTTGCTGCTCTCCGCACTAGGCCTTATGTGCGTCCCCAGGGTCCAGCATGCCCTGTTGCTGCTCTCCGCACTAGGCCTTATGTGCGTCCCCAGGGTCCAGCATGCCCTGTTGCTTCTCCCGCACTAGCCCTGTGATGCGTGTCCTCAGCCCGGTACCTCCAGTTCCGGCACCACGCACCAGGCCTACGATGCGCCTCAGACGGCCAGAGTCTGCCGCCTGCCCTACGGCGCCTGAACTGTCCGTCTGCCCAACGCCGTCTGAACTGCCCGTCTGCCCAACGGGCGCCTGAACTGCCCGTCTGCCCAACGCCGTCTGAACTGTCCGTCTGCCAAGCGCCGCAGGAACTGCCCGTCTGTGCTGAGCCTGCAAAGCCGCCCGTCTGCCATGAGCCTTCAGAGCCGTCCGCCAGACCGGAGCCGCTAGAGCTCTCCGCCAGACAGGATCAGCCAGAGCCTTCCGCCAGACAGGATCAGCCAGAGCCTTCCGCCAGACAGGAGCAGCCAGAGCCTTCCGCCAGACAGGATCTGCCAGAGCCTTCCGCCAGACAGGATCAGCCAGAGCCTTCCGCCAGACAGGATCAGCCAGAGCCTTCTGCCAGACAGGATCAGCCAGAGCCTTCTGCCAGACAGGATCAGCCAGAGCCTTCTGCCAGACAGGATCAGCCAGAGCCTTCTGCCAGACAGGATCGGCCAGAGCCTTCTGCCAGCCAGGATCCGCCAGAGCCGTCCAGCCAGGATCCGCCAGAGCCGTCCAGCCTGGATCCGCCAGAGCCGTCCCGCCAGGATCCGCCAGAGCCATCCCGCCAGGATCCGCCAGAGCCAGCCAGCCAGGATCCGCCATCTAGTCAGGTGCTGCCCCTTAGTCAGGTGCTGCCCCTTAGTCCGGTGCTGCCCCTTATCCTGGTGCTGCCTCTTAGTCCGGTGCTGCCCCTTAATCCAGGTGGGTTTAAGTGGAGGGTGGTCATTGGGAGGAGGTTAAGAAAGCGGGTAGTAACTATAGTGGGGTGGTGGTCAAGCCCGGAGCCGGAACCGCCTCCGGGGAGCAACACCCACCCAGCCCTCCCCTATTGTGGGGTTGTGAGGCGCGGTCGCAGTCCGCGCCTTTAGGGGGGGGTACTGTGACGTTCTGGCTCCGGGACTCTTAGTAGTGAGCCAGGGTTGTCATTTTCATTTGGGTGTAGTTCTATGTGGGATCTAGTTGTTTCATTTCTATGTTTAGTTTTGATGTTGATTAGTCATATGACTCCCAATCGGAGGTAACGAGTGTCAGCTGTCGGCTCGTTATCTCTGATTGGGAGCCATATTTATACTGTGTGGTTTCACCTTGGTTTTGTGGGTTTTTGTTCCTGTACAGTATTTTGTAACTGTGGACTTCACTAGTCGTCTTGGTTTATTGTTTTGTCGTTCGTGTACTTTTCTCAAATAAAGTCATGTTCGTTCAACGCGCTGCGTTTTGGTCTCCTTCGTCAGACGACCGTGACAAACTCTACACTGGAGTTGCTTACCAAGAAGACAGTGAATGTTCCTGAGTGAACCTAGTTACAGTTTTGACTTAAATCTGCTTGAAAATATATGGCAAGACCTGAAAATGGTTGTCTAGCAATGATCAACAAACAATTTGACAGAGCTTGAAGAAATTTGAAAAGAATAATGGGCGACTGTTGCACAATCCAGGTGTGGAAAGCTCTTAGAGACTTACCCGGAAAGACTCACAGCTGTAATCGCTGCCAAAGGTGCTTCTACAAAGTACTGAATCAAGGTTGTGAAAAAGTATGTGAATTAGATATTTCTGTATTTTATTTTTAATACATTAGAAAAAAATCTAAAAACTGGTTTTCACTTTGTCATTATGGGGTATAGTGTGTAGATGGGTGAGGAAAACAAATATATTTAATCAATTTTGAATTCAGGCTGTAACACAACAAAATGTGGAATAAGTCAAGGGGTATGAATACTTTCTGAAGGCACAGGAGTTTACAAGTTTTCGTTCCAGCCTTTCACCAACACCTCATTCAACTATGCTGAACAAGAATATAAACGCAACATGCAACAATTTCAAAGATTTCACTGAGTTACAGTTCATATAAGGAAATCAGTCCATTGAAATAAATTCATTAGGCCCTAATCTATGGATTTCACATGACTGGGCAGGGGCGCAGCCATGGGTGGGCCTGAGAGGGCAAAGGCTCACCCACTTGGGAGCCAGGCCCAGCCTATCAGAATGAGTTTTCCCCATAAAAGGGCTTTATTACAGACAGAAATACTCCTCAGTAAACCATCAGCAAACCGCTAGCCTACACAACACCATACACAGTGTCTGCCATCTGCCCTGTACAGTTGAAACCAGGATTCAGCCGTGAAGAGCACACTCCTCCAGCGTGCCAATGGCCATCGAAGGTGCGCATTTGCCCACTGAAGTTAGTTACGACGCAGAACTGCAGTCAGGTCAAGACCTTGGTGAGGACAACGAGCACGCCGATGAGCTTCCCTAAAACGGCTTCTGACAGTTTGTGCAGAAATTCTTTGGTTGTGCAAACCCACAGTTTCATCAGCTGTCTGGGTGGCTGGTCTCAGATGATCCCACAGGTGAAGAAGCCGGATGTGGTGGTCCTGGGCTGGCGTGGTCTGCGGTTGTGAGGCCGGTTGGACTGCCAAATTCCCTAGTCTCTTTGGATAAAAGTGTCTGGCAAATGGTGTATATTATATATTCTAACTCTAAACAGTAAATTGAGACCCCAGCTGAGTTCCAAAAAACACAACAAAAAACATGTCTGCAACCCACAAATTATCACTAACCCAAACAGGTCTTTAATAGACAAAAATACCAAATATGTTACAACATCCCCCAGTCTCCCCTTACTAAACGGAGGTTTTTACTCCGCTGGTCTCGGGAAGGAATTACAAGTCCTCATTGTCTGAAACCGAGTCAAGACCAAGTAAAAGTGTATCTGACACCTAGACCAGTGTATCAAATACTTGTTCTCCCCACTGTATGTTTTTGATGTGATTGATAACAGCTTGGCATGACTGTTTTTCCTGAACTGTGCGTGCATGTGTGTGTGGTTGAACTCATGTTGAACTAATTCTGTATTTTGATATGGTCATGTCTGATCATGTTGACGTAACTGTTATTACTGGCCCGCACGCGCATGTCCTGGCCTTTTTTTTTTTTTTTTTTTTTTTTATTTCACCTTTATTTAACCAGGTAAGCCAGTTGAGAACAGGTTCTCATTTACAACTGCGACCTGGCCAAGATAAAGCAAAGCAGTGCAATAAAAACAACACAGAGTTACATATGGGGTAAAAAACATAAAGTCAAAAAAATACAACAGAAAATATATATACAGTGTGTGCAAATGTAGCAAGTTATGGAGGTAAGGCAATAAATAGGCTATAGTGCAGAATAATTACAATAGTATTAACACTGGAATGCTAGATGTGCAAGAGATTATGTGCAAATAGAGATACTGGGGTGCAAAAGAGCAAAATAAATAACAATATAGGGATGAGGTAGTTGGGTGGGCTAATTTCAGATGGGCTGTGTACAGGTGCAGTGATCGGTAAGGTGCTCTGACAACTGATGCTTAAAGTTATTGAGGGAGATAAGAGTCTCCAGCTTCAGAGATTTTTGCAATTCGTTCCAGTCATTGGCAGCAGAGAACTGGAAGGAATGGCGGCCAAAAGAGGTGTTGGCTTTGGGAATGACCAGTGAGATATACCTGCTGGAGCGCAGACTACGGGTGGGTGCTGCTATGGTGACCAATGAGCTAAGATAAGGCGGGGATTTGCCTAGCAGTGATTTATAGATGGCCTGGAGCCAGTGGGTTTGACGACGAACATGTAGTGAGGACCAGCCAACAAGAGCGTACAGGTCACAGTGGTGGGTAGTGTATGGGGCTTTGGAGACAAAACGGATGGCACTGTGATAGACTACATCCAATTTGCTGAGTAGAGTGTTGGAGGCTATTTTGTAAATGACATCGCCGAAGTCAAGGATCGGTAGGATAGTCAGTTTTACGAGGGCATGTTTGGCAGCATGAGTGAAGGAGGCTTTGTTGCGAAATAGGAAGCCGATTCTAGATTTAACTTTGGATTGGAGATTCTTTATGTGAGTCTGGAAGTTGAGTTTACAGTCTAACCAGACACCTAGGTATTTGTAGTTGTCCACATACTCTAGGTCAGACCCGTCGAGAGTGGTGATTCTAGTCGGGTGGGCGGGTGCCAGCAGCGTTCGATTGAAAAGCATGCATTTAGTTTTACTAGTGTTTAAGAGCAGTTGGAGGCTACTGAAGGATTGTTGTATGGCATTGAAGCTCTCCAGGAGGTTCTAGTGCAGGGGTGTCAAACGTCCGGCCCACGGGCTGGATCAGGCCCGCAAATGGGTTTAATCCGGCCCGCGAGATGATTTTGTAAAGTATAAAAATGAGCTGCAATTTTTCAATAAAATAAACAGCTGTTCCAATTGTGTCCACTGGATGGCGCAATAGCAATTGTGTTAAGCAAGCAAACTGTTTATACCGGGGCAGAGCAAATAGGTCAACCAAGTGCAGCCAGTCCGGATGAGCTACTTTGTTTTGCCCGCGATATTTATTACGGCTTCTACTTTTAACATTATGTGCTTTGGCACCCTCATTGCCCCAATATGTCTCTGTCAAAAAAGAGAAAAGTGGACGCAGAGTGCAGAGTGTTCCAAGAAAAATTGTCATCCTTCTATTTATTCACGGAATTGAATGGGAAAGCTGTATGTTGCAGTGCTGAAAGAATATAACCTTCGTCGCCACTATGTGAGTCTTCATGCCGACAAATATGACAACTTTCAAGGACAGCGGAGAAGAGAGAAGGTGAATGAACTGTTGGTGGGTCTGAAGAAACAGCAGTCTGTGTTTACTCACAGCCGAGACATCAGTGACGCTGCAGTGAAAGCTAGCTACCTCATTGCTAATGAAATCTCAGTGGCTTCAAAACCATTTAGTGAGGGTGAATTTGTAAAAACATGCATGATGAAGGCAGCAGAGATTGTGTGCCCTGAAAAGCACCAGGCTTTTGCAAATATCAGCCTGACAAGAAACACAGTTGCAGACAGGATTTCCGATCTTTCAGTGGATTTGGACAGCCAGTTCAAGCAAAAAGTAAAGTCATTTATTGCGTTTTCGGTTGCAATTGATGAAAGCACGGACATTACAGATGTTGCACAACTGGCCATTTTCATCCGCGGAGTTGATGACACATTGACTGTCACCGAGGAGTTCGTGGAGTTGGTGCCGATGACAGATACAATGACAGCAGCTGATATTTTCACTGCACTCGTCGGCGCGCTGGACAGGGTCGGAGTGGACTGGTCCCGCGCTGTCAGCCTGGCTACAGATGGTGCGCCATCAATGATCGGGAAAAAAGCAGGCGTTGTGACAAAGTTCAGAGAGAAAGTGCAATCTGCAAATGGAGGACGTGATTTTTGGACTTTTCACTGTATTCTGCACCAGGAGGCTTTATGTTGCAAGTCATTAAAGATGGATAATGTCATGAAGGTGGTCATCCAAACTGTTAATTTCATCCGATCCAGAAGCCTGAATCACCGTCAGTTTGACAGCCTTCTCAGAGAGAAAGACCACATCTATGGCGTGCCATACCACACTGAGGTAAGATGGTTAAGCCGAGGTGCTGTGCTGAGGCGTTTCTTTGATTTACGAGAAGAAATTGAACAGTTCATGGAAGAAAAGGGCAAACCAGTGTTAGAATTTCATTCCGCAGAATGGATGCAGGACCTTGCATTTATGGTGGATGTTACAGAGCACCTGAATAACTTGAACAAACATCTGCAAGGGCGCAACAAAGTTGCCACGCAGTATTATGACAGCATACGTTCTTTCAAGTTGAAGCTGTCATTGTGGGAGACGCAACTCGCCGGTGGTGATGCAGCTCACTTCCCCTGTCTGAAAAATGTGTGCGCGACCCAACATGTGGCAGACATGAAGCGGTTCAAAGATAAAATAACGGGACTGTTAAGGGAGTTTGAGCAACGCTTTCAGATTTTTGGTGAACTGGAGAAAGACTTCAAAGTTTTTTGTTCGCCATTCACCGTGAATCCCTCTGATCTGCCCGTCAGCATCCAACTTGAAATAATAGACTTGCAGTGTGACTCGGATTTGAAGGGCAAATTTGCCGCAGCTGGCTTGGACACATTTTATCAGAATCTCTTGCCAGGTTACCCCAACTTGACAGCCCTCGCTGCAAAACTGTTGTGCATGTTTGGAACCACATATCTTTGTGAGCAAGTTCTCTGTAATGAGCATAAATAAAACAAAGCTGCGCTCAAGGCTCACGCACAAGCACTTGAATCACATCCTGAAGTTGGCTGCCACTCAGGATGTGACGCCTGATATTGATGCGCTGGTGAAAGCTAAAAGATGCCAGGTATCAGGAGTCAAATAAACTATGCAACCCCACTTAAAGTGCTGCATGAGACACCCTGATATAGTTATGTGATCTGTGATATACTTCTGTGAATCACTGAGGCATTGTGTGTTTGTGTGTTGTTTGTCCTCAGAATTTCAAATAACTTGAGGTGTTTTATGATTAATAGTGATGTTGTGCTTTTGGACACACACTGTCCTCAGGCTCCAGCTTTATGTTTATATGTTTTTATGTTGATGTGCTATTGTTTTTAATTGATTTTATTTTATTTGTATATTTAACCTATTCTTGACTCTGTGGTTCTTGCACTTGTTTGGGGAACAGGATTTCATTATTTGTATCTACATTTCTGCCTGAGAAATGACACCCTGATATAGTTCTGTGATCTGTGAAACAGTTCTGTGAATCACTGAGGCATTGTGTGTTTGTGTGTTCTTTTTCTTTAGAATTTTCAAATAAACTTGAGGTGTTTTATGATTAATAGTGATGTTGTGCTTGTACTATTTTGGACACACTGTCCTCAGGCTCCAGTTTTATGTTTTATGTTGATAGTATTAATACAAAGAAAACAATCTGAAGTTGTTGTTTTTAAGTTATATATACCATGATTTTACCGGTCCGGCCCACTTGGGAATAGATTTTCCTCCATGTGGCCCCTGAGCTAAAATGAGTTTGACACCCCTGCTTTACACGAAGTGAAGAAGAAGACAATGCACCAGACCTTATCATTTCAGTCTGCAGCTGGCATGTATAGTCGTCTAGAGAACTTTCACTAAAGACACGAGGTGGAAAGGATAATACCTCTCAGACAACCACTGGTACATCTGAAGTTTCCATTCTAACCACAACCATGACCAGAAACTCTACCAAGGACATTGGGATCTCTGGTGGGCAAACCAGAGTCCTACATCATCAACTCAACTATCGAGGACAGCTACACGTAAATACATGTGGCATTTCTAATCCGAATGAGTGTTTAGTGGGGTTTCAAGCATTTCTATTTCCGTGTAGCGTAGTTTCCAAAGTAACAACGTAGTTTGAATCTCTGTCTCTCCCTTCCACTCTGACCCTCCTTCTACACAAGCATTCATGCTAATGTTAGTCCAGTCCACTAAGGACCTGTTTTCACTGTATTATGTTAGTAATCAATAACCTATGTGTGTGTGTGTATTTGTATTGTGTTATTATTTAGTTAGTTAGTAAATAAATAATTAAGCCAATTTGTGTATTGCTGATTCATCAATAAGGTTAGGGTTCTTGCAGGTTAAAGGATTATGCGACGTTCAGAATTAGACTGATAAGAGGTAATTATTTAATAAGTGACTGTTATTGATATATAACATACAGTTGAAGTCGGAAGTTTACATACACTTACGTTGGAGTCATAAAACTATAGTTTTGGCAAGTCGGTGAGGACATCTACATTGTGCATGACACAAGTCATTTTTCCAACAATTGTTTACAGACAGATTATTTCTCTTATAATTCACTGTATCACAATTCCAGTGGGTCAGAAGTTTATAGGCTAATTTACATCATTTGAGTCAATTGGAGGTGTACCTGTGGATGTATTTCAAGGCCTACCTTCAAACTCAGTGCCTCTTTGCTTGACATCATGGGAAAATCAAAAGAAATCAGCCAAGACCTCAGGTTCATCCTTGGGAGCAATTTCCAAATGCCTGAAGGTATCACGTTCACCTGTACAAACAATAGTACGCAAGTATAAACACCATGGGAACACGCAGCTGTCATAACGCTCAGGAAGGAGACGTGTTCTGTCTCCTAGAGATTAACGTACTTTGGTGCGAAAAGTGCAAATTAAGTGCAAATCCCAGAACAACAGCAAAGGACCTTGTGAAGATGCTGGAGGAAACAGGTACAAAAGTATCTATATCCACAGTAAAACGAGTCCTATATCGACATAACCTGAAAGGCCGCTCAGCAAGGAAGAAGCCACTGCTCCAAAACCGCCATAAAAAAAGCCAGACTACGGTTTGCAACTGCACATTGAGACAAAGATCGTACTTTTGGAGAAATGTCCTCTGGTCTGATGAAACTAAAATAGAACTGTTTGGCCATAATGACCATCGTTATGTTTGGAGGAAAAAAGGGGGTCCCTTGCAAGCCGAAGAACACCATCCCAACCGTGAAGCACAGGGGTGGCACCATCATGCTGTGGGGGTGCTTTGTTGCAGGAGGGACTGGTGCACTTCACAAAATAGATGGCATCATGAGGAAGGAAAATTATGTGGATAAATTGAAGTAACATCTCAAGACTGTGTTCCTCTGTAGCTCAGCTGGTAGAGCACGGCGCTTGTAACGCCAAGGTAGTGGGTTCGATCCCTGGGACCACCCATACACAAAAATGTATGCACGCATGACTGTAAGTCGCTTTAGATAAAAGCTTCTGCTAAATGGCATATTATTATTATTATTATAAGACATCAGTCAGGAAGTTAAAGCTTGGTCGCAAATGGGTCTTCCAAATGGACAATGACCCCAAGCATACTTCCAAAGTTGTGGCAAAATGGCTTAAGGACAACAAAGTCAAGGTATTGGAGTGGCCATCACAAAGCCCTGACCTCAATCCTATAGAAAATGTGTGGGCAGAACTGAATAAGTGTGTGCGAGTAAATTCATCCAACTTATTGTGGGAAGCTTGTGGAAGGCTACCCGAAACATTTGACCCAAGTTAAACAATTTAAAGGCAATACTACCAAATACTAATTGAGTGTATGCAAACTTCTGACCCACTGGGAATGTGATGAAATAAATAAAACCTGAAATAAATAATTCTCTCTACAATTATTCTGACATTTCACATTCTTAAAATAAAGTGGTGATCCTAACTGACCTAAGACAGGGAATTTTTACTAGGATTAAATGTTGAAAAACGGAGTTTAAATGTATTTGGCTAAGGTGTATGTAAACATGCTTAAGGTGGATTCATTTTGTTTTTCACACTAAAAGGTTGAATGTGAAACTTTGATTGTAAGATTGATTGTAAGAAGAAAATGCTAATATTTTCAATAGCCGTTATGAATTTTCATAATATGTTATCATTGAAATGTGTATCAAACTGTTGAAGAGCGACTAAAAACATTTCAAACAATAAAGTAATTATTGAAAGGTCAAAATCATCACTCAAAATAATTATGTTTCACAAAATTGATAATATTTTAGAGCCATATAAATAAAACACAGATATTACATTATCAGGTCATTTTGACCCGGAATATGAATTCTTGGGGCATCATGTTTACTATGCATCCTAGGGTTAAATCCCTGTTAGTGAGCATTTATGCTTTGCCAAGATAATCCATCTACCTGACAGGTGTGGCTTATCGAGAAGCTGATTAAACAGCATGATCATCACACAGGTGCACCTTGTGCTGGGGACAATAAAAGGGCATTCTAAAATGTGATCTTTTGTCACACAACACAATGCCACAGATTTCTCAAGTTTTGAGGGAGCATGCAATTGGCACGCTGACTGCAAGAATGTCAACCAGAGCTGTTGCCAGAGAATCTAATGTTAATTTCTCCAACGTTGTTTTAAAGAATTTAGCAGTACGTCCAACCTGCCTCACAACCGCAGACCACGTGTAACCATGCCAGCCCAGGACCTCCACATCCTGCTTCTTCACCTGCGGGATCATCTGAGACCAGCCACCCAGATAACTGATTAAACTGTGGGTTTACACAACCAAATAATCTTTGCACAAACTGTCAGAAACCGTCTCAGGGAAGCTCATTGGCGTGATCGTCGTCCTCACCAGGGTCTTGGCCTTACTGCAGTTTGGTGTCATAACCAACTTCAGTGGGCAAATGCTCACCTTCGATGGCCACTGGCACACTGGAGAAGTGTGCTCTTCATGGATTAATCCTGGTTTCAACTGTACTGGGCAGATGGCAGACAGCGTTTATGGCGTTGTGTGGACGATTGGTTTGCTGATGTCAACGTTGTGAACAGAGTGCCTGTTATAAGAATTATTTAACAAACTATTTCAGTGTCTCTGTGCGTCTCCCAAAAGGTTGTAATGCTTTTGGATCAATGAAACAGACAGAGTCCCGGTCTGCATAGTCAGAGATGTTTATTCATTGAGAATTCTGCCATCACAATTTCAGAGTCCATCTTTTATACTCACACGTCATACAAAAATCCCTCCTCTCTGTAGGCGCGCTGTAGTTTTCCACTTTAAAACTGCTCTCCTGACCATCAGTACACACACACACACACACACACACACACACACACGCACTCTTCCAAGCCTAACAGTTTCTCTCCTCCCTAAATTCCTCAGTTATCTTGGATTCTCAGTTGCCTGTAGACAGTTCTCCTTGTCCTTTGTTGTCTGGCCTAACTCTTACTCACATTGCTAAATAGTATTACAATGTCATAATCTTTACTGGTCCTACACTCACACATTACCAGGTAGTAGATTATAACACATCTCACACAGTTTCGGAGTATAATAATTAGTCACTACTAAGAAAGTACTAATCATACTTAAAACAAGAACATTTCACAACTATATTTAAGGGTGGAACATTTAGTCATTACTTTTAACCTGTATATATTTTAATTTATATATCAGTGCCCCATGGTGGCGGTGGGGTTATGGTATAGGCAGGCATAAACTACGGACAACGAACACAATTGTATTTTATCTATGGAAATTTGAAGGCACAGAGATACCATGACGAGATCCTGAGGCCCATTGTCGTGCCATTCATCCGCCGCCATCACCTTATGTTTCAGCATGATAATGCACGGCAGCCCCATATCGCAAGGACCTGTACACAATTCCTGGAAGCTGAAAATGTCCCAGTTCTTCCATGGCCTCCATTCTAACCAGACATGTCACCCATTGAGCATGTTTGGGATGCTCTGGATTGACGTATACGACAGCATGTTCCAGTTCCCGCCAATACAGATATAGATTATTAATTTATTTCAATTGACTGATTTCCTTATATGAACTGTAACTCAGTAAAATCGTAGAAATCGTTGCATGTTGCGTTTATATTTTTGTTCAGTGTATCTTGACTAGATAAGTACAGTAGCGACCCATCATTCTGGGCAGGTGGGGAAGAGCCCCACCTTTGTTGAGCCCCACCTGTTTTGCATGTTATTTTGGCATTAATACGTGTCACATATCAGTTCACAAAAAATGTTTTTTAAGCTGCATGCAAACATGGCCACTTTTTTGCTTTCTTGAGTAAGGCAGCTCCAAAATGCAGGTGTTTCAGCCTAGCTCAGTGCTTTCTGTGGTGGTGGGGTAGCCAGAGGAAAATACAGAGCATAGGGGTTGATAATGTTCTCTAATTGCGCCGTGATTGGCTCAGTGTTCTGTCATTCATGGGGACAATACGTCACCACAAAATCTACAGGGAGAGCTCGAACATGTAAGCCCCTTGGGTGCTGCCATAGATTTACATTAGAAGTGCCCATCCATGAAGGCTCAAGGTCATTGGCCACAGATAAAATGTCATCAAATCATGTTATATCTACCGTAGCTTTGATTGGACTGACTATGTCAACATCATATTTTCAAAATCTTAGCTAGCAAGCTAGACAAGCAGTCATCATCATAAATCATGTTGACAATCTACTGGCAAATCCTTTTCAATCCTTTTCATATGAAGAGAAATTATAGATAAAACGTATCGGTGCTCATCGGCCATTGGACATAAACATTACACAACAAGTTGGAAATCGCAAATTCAACAATGAGTGGTTTGGAAGGAATCAGTGGCTAACTGCAAGCATTACAAAGCAATCCCCTAGCCTGCTATTCAGTGGAGAGGGTGTGTGGTCCAAGTCTGGGTTTAAGGATCTCTTTTCCAAGCTTAAAATGGTAAACACCATGGGCCAGAAAAGGTTGAATACATTGCCAATGCTGTCAATCCAGGATGGCCTCTGCCCCGTTCTAGACAACTGGAAGCTCAGACTGGGAAAATACGTTTTGAACGGTCATCCAACTTGGAATTCAAGTCGGGAAATCTGGACTCTTTCTAGAGCTCCGACCTGAAGATCACTGACGTCATGATTCAACCTTGTTTTTTACAGAGTTCCCAGTTATCTTGAAAGCACTATAAATCCAGAGAACGAGAGACTTTGATGACAAAGTTTGATGACAAAATGTGCAAAGCAGGCAAAAAAACAGGCATGGTGCTGAAAAGAAAGTCTGTTGTTGGGACAGCTTTATTTAGGCCCTAACAGTTTGTGGGCACCGTTTGTCACCGTTATAGTGCAATTAATGTATTGTTTAGTGTTGTGTTGTGGCTTTGCTGGCATGCATCTAAAACATTTTTTTTGAGTTTGCCCCACCAAGATTGACATGCTAAAATCGCCATTGGATAAGTATTCAACCCCCTGAGTCAATACATGTTAGAATCACCTTTGGCAGCGATTGCAGCTGTCTCTAAGAGCCATACCTGGATTGTGCAACATTTGCCCACTATTCTTTTCAAAATTCTTCAAGCTCTGCCAAATTGGTTGTCGATCATTGCTAGACAACCATTATCAGGTCTTGCCATAGATCTTCAAGCAGATTTAAGTCAAAACTGTAACTCGGCCACTCATGAACATTCACTGTCTTCTTGGTAAGCAACTCCTGTGTATATTTGGCCTTGTGTTTTAGGTTATTGTCCTGCTGAAAGGTGACTTCATCTCCCAGTGTCTGGTGGAAAGCAGACAACCAGGTTTTGCTCTAGGATTTTGCCTTTGATTAGCTCCATTGCGTTTCTTTTTTTAATCCTGAAAAACTCCCCAGTCCTGAATGATTACAAGCATACCCATAACATGATGCAGCCACCACTATGCTGGAAAATATGGACAGTGGTACTCAGTGATGTGTTGAATTGGATTTGCCCCAAACATAACACTTTGTATTCAGGACATAAAGTTAATTGCTTTGCCGCATTTTTTGCAGTGTTACTTTAGTGCTTTGTTGCAAAGAGGATGCATGTTTTGTAATATTTTTTATTCTGTGCAGGCTTCCTTCTTTTCACTCTGTCAATTAGTTTAGTATTGTGCAGTAACTACAATGTTGTTGATCCATCCTCAGTTGTCTCCTATCACAGACAATAAACTCTATAACTGTTTTAAAGTCACCATTGGCCTCATGGTGAAATCCCTAAGTGGTTTCCTTCCTCTCTGACAACTGAGTTAGGAAGGACGCCTGTATCTTTGTAGTGACTGGGTGTATTGATACACCATCCAAAGTGTAATTAATAACTTAACCATGCTCAAAGGGATATTCAATGTCTGCTTTTTCTTTACCCATCTACCAATAGGTGCTCTTCTTTGTGAGGCATTGGAAAACCTCCCTGGTCTTTGTGGTTGAATCTGTGTTTGAAATTCACTGCTCGACTGAGGGACCTTACAGATCATGTCTGTGTGGGGTTCAGTAATGAGGTAGTCATTCAAAAATCATGTTAAAAACTATTATTACACACAGAGTGAGTCCATGCTAAGCAAATATTTACTCCTGAACCTATTTAGGCTTGCCTTAACAAAGGGGTTGAATACTTATTGACTCAATACATTTCAGCTTTTCATTTTTAATGAATTTGTAAACATTTAGAAAAAAACTAACATAATTCCACTTTAACATTATGGGGTATTGTGTGTAGGCCAGTGACAAATCAATCTCAATTTAATCAATTTTAAATTCAGGCTGTAACACAACAAAATGTGTAAAAAGTCAAGGGTTGTGAATACGTTCTGAAGGCACTTCATCACACATAGACTGAGATACAAATCATCCTTTATCTATCTGAAGAGAGAAGTGAAACTTAATCTAAGCTTTAGTGTTGTAGCAGTTTTAGCACTCTCACAACCATCCTCCTCAGAGGCCACTAGTCTCTAAGGGATTGGTGTCATTTCACTTTAATCTAATATCTATCTCTCAGGGAAGTAACCAAGAAAGAACACCACATTTTAGGGATCCCAGAAGGTCGATAGATACTGATATCAGACGTGGTTAAAGTAAGCTTACAAGATCCAACCACAAGTACATCAATGAAGCTACACTAGCTAGACTATGACAGACGAGCACTGTTGTTATTTTTCTAAAGTAATTAACAGAAAAAGTTTATTTTCTCCCCCAAACAAATGGAAGACGGCCAGGAAGATAACATCTAAAAAATATGAAACAAAAACACATCTCTTTTTTTTTGCTGTGATGATTTCCCCAAGTAATGGGCACTACATCCCTGACAGAGAAGAACAATAGGTTGAGCCAGCATACTAAACAATGATTAGCTGACGTTCCGATGCCCATACTAGCGCAGCGCTTCGAAAGCATGCCCGATCCATTGTTTCCTTATAAGTGGTATGCTAGCATGGATATTAGAAAGGAGCCAATGACTACAGTTCCTCCCCAGTGTCTGTCTGTCTGAGTCTGCGGGTGCAGCGCTTCACAGGTATGCTGTCTCAAAGGGCCTAATATCAAATAAAAAGAGACTGGGAGGCAAATAGAAGGTGATCTTGTATGTTTTATTCCATGTCCACCCACCTGTCCGTAGAAGGCCACTCTGAAGTAGGTCCCCAGCAGTCTCCGGCCTGTATGCATCACCTCCAGGATCTTATTGTAGGCTCTGTGCAGTGTGTCATACAGACGGCTCAGTTTCTGAAGAAAAAAACCCACACAGCTGGGTTTTAGTGTGTGTGTGTGTGTGAGTGTATTCACTTACAGTGGGGAAAAAAAGTATTTAGTCAGCCACCAATTGTGCAAGTTCTCCCACTTAAAAAGATGAGAGAGGCCTGTAATTTTCATCATAGGTACACGTCAACTATGACAGACAAATTGAGAAAAAAATATCCAGAAAATCACATTGTAGGATTTTTAATGAATTTATTTGCAAATTATGGTGGAAAATAAGTATTTGGTCACGTACAAACAAGCAAGATTTCTGGCTCTCACAGACCTGTAACTTCTTCTTTAAGAGGCTCCTCTGTCCTCCACTCGTTACCTGTATTAATGGCACCTGTTTGAACTTGTTATCAGTATAAAAGACACCTGTCCACAACCTCAAACAGTCACACTCCAAACTCCATTATGGCCAAGACCAAAGAGCTGTCAAAGGACACCAGAAACAAAATGGTAGACCTGCACCAGGCTGGGAAGACTGAATCTGCAATAGGTAAGCAGCTTGGTTTGAAGAAATCAACTGTGGGAGCAATTATTAGGAAATGGAAGACATACAAGACCACTGATAATCTCCCTCAATCTGGGGCTCCACGCAAGATCTCACCCCGTGGGGTCAAAATGATCACAAGAACGGTGAGCAAAAATCCCAGAACCACACGGGGGGACCTAGTGAATGACCTGCAGAGAGCTGGGACCAAAGTAACAAAGCCTACCATCAGTAACACACTACGCCGCCAGGGACTCAAATCCTGCAGTGCCAGACGTGTCCCCCTGCTTAAGCCAGTACATGTCCAGGCCCGTCTGAAGTTTGCTAGAGTGCATTTGGATGATCCAGAAGAGGATTGGGAGAATGTCATATGGTCAGATTGTAACGATCCCGGCAGTCTGAGTCGGGTCCTGTCTGTGGACTAGTTTTTTCTGTTCGTGATCTCCAGTTTCCCGAGGGTTCTGGAACGCTCCGGGGAGCTCTCTTGATTTCCGCACCTGCATCCCATCAGCAATCTGCACACCTGGTCCTGATCATCACCCTTCTTAGGCTCTGGCCTAACATCCATTCCCTGCCGGATCGTTAGCCATTAACATCATTCTCCCGGAACCTTCACCCAACCCCTGCCGGGTGCCATCAGTTCATCTGCTACTTCACCACCACCTACTCCTCTCCGCCACCCGCTCCGTCTACTGGACTATTCTGCACCTTTTCCCTGTAAATAAACACTCTCATTCGTTTCTACTCACCTTGTCCTGGTCTGCTTCTGGGTTCGGTCTTAGAGAACCGTGACAGAACGATCCGGCCATTAATGAACCCAGCGGACCTGGACTCTGTTCGCCATGCCATTACCCATCAGGAGAAGATGTTGGGCCATCATAGCACGGTACTACAGGAGATCGCGTTGTCAGTTCGGAACCTTTCTACCGGTCTGACGGAGGTCCAGAACCAACGCAAGTCTCCGGTGGAGGATCCACTACCGGTTTCACCCATCTCGCCTGCCGCTTCTGGAGCTGTGTCCTTCCGTGAGCCCAAGGTTCCGATGCCGGATAAGTATGAGGGAGAGCTGGGAAGATGCCGTTCCTTCCTTATGCAGTGTGGATTAGTGTTCGATCTACAGCCCTACTCTTATGCCACAGACAAGGCTAGGATAGCCTTTGTGATTGAGTTGCTGCGTGGTCGAGCGCTGGAGTGGGCTTCAGCCGTTTGGGAACGACAGGATCCCTGCATGGCGTCATACCAGGGTTCACGGCCGAGATGAGGAAGCTCTTCGACCATTCCGTCCGAGGGAGGGACGCAGCTAGAGCGCCTGTTTTCGCTTCGCCAAGGAACTCGTGAGCGTGGCCGACTTCGTGATCGAGTTCAAGACGTTGGCTGTGGAGAGTGGGTGGAATGAGGAGTCTCTGCAAGCGGCCTTTTACCAGGGTCTGTCGGAGCAGCTCAAGGATGAGTTGATCTCCTATCCGGAGCCTAGCGACCTGGACAGCTTGGTAGCCTTGTCTATTCGGGTGGATAATCGAGTCCGAGAGCGAAGGGAGGGAGAAGCAATGGGGTCCGTCCAATCGATCAGCTTCTCAGTTCCCAGTCGGGTCGGGTGGTGGACCAGAACACGTCGATCCTTCTCCACCACAAAGGATTATTGGAGAGGTTCTCTCTCCCGATTCTGAACCCATGCAAGTGGGGGCGGCACGGGTTAACCAAGGAGGAGCGTCAACATAGACGTAAGACCAACTGTTGCCTCTACTGTGGTAGCTCGGGACATTACATCTCCACTTGTTCCCGGCGGTCGTCAAACTGCCCGGCTCGCTAAAGTTGGGAGGACTTTTAGCGAGCCAGTTTCAACCTCTCAGTACCTCTGTCAGACCCCGTTTCCCGGCTACCCTTGTGAACAGGAATCAGAGCTTAGCGATTAACGCTTTTGTCGATTCAGGTGCCGATGGAAGCTTTCTTGATGCCGAGTTGGTGGAACAGCTGGGGCTTTCCAAGGAGCAATTGCCGGAAGCCATTGAAGCGACCACTCTGAACGGCAGTAGTCTGGCACGTATCATGATGAGGACTGAACCGGTTAAGATGCTGTTGTCGGGGAATCATTCGGAGATGATTTCATTCTTCATTCTGCCGTCTTCCCATGTTCCTCTAGTCCTTGGATACCCCTGGCTGAAGGAACACAATCCCACGTTCGATTGGGTGACGGGCAAGGTAGCGAAGTTGGAGCCTTGATTGTCATGCTAACTGTCTCAAGACTGCCTGTCCCCATTCGGTTCCCAGTCAGGTGATTGAGGCTAAACCCCCAGATTTGTCCCTGGTTCCCGAGACATATCACGATTTGGGGGAAGTGTTCAGCAAGCAGAAGGCTCTGTCACTCCCTCCCCACCGACCATATGATTGTGCCATCAACCTGTTCCCTGGAGCTGTCTACCCCAAGGGAAGGTTATACAGTATCTCCCGCCCTGAACGTGAGGCTTTGGAGACCTACATCAAGGAGTCCCTAGCTGCTGGTCTCGTTCGTCCCTCGTCATCACCCCTGGGGGCAGGGATTCTTCTTTGTGGGTAAGAAGGATGGCTCTCTTCGACCGTGTATTGATTATCGGGGGTTGAATGACATCACGGTCAAGAACAAGTATCCCCTGCCCTTGATGAGTTCTGCCTTCGACTCCTTACAGGGTGCTACGGTGTTCACCAAGCTAGACCCACGCAATGCGTATCACATGGTCCGGATCAGAGAGGGAGACGAGTGGTTGACGGGTTTCAATACACCGATGGGTCACTCGAGTATCAGGTGATGCCGTTTGACTGACCAATGCTCCAGCGGTATTCCAGAGTATGGTGAACGACGTCCTGAGAGATATGATCGGTCTCTTTGTGTTTGTTTACCTGGATGACATTCTGATCTTCTCGAAGGAACCTTCCGACCACGTCCAGCATGTCCGGCAGGTTCTGCAGCGATTGTTGGAGAATCGCCTGTTCGTGAAGGCCGAGAAGTGCGAGTTTCACGCCCACACGACATCCTTTCTCGGGTACATCATCTCCAGGGGAGAGATTAGGATGGACCAGGAGAAGGTTAGAGCGGTTCTGGAATGGGCCCAGCCCGGTACGAGATTGCAGCTCCAGAGATTTTTGGGGTTTGCGAATTTCTACCGCAGATTCATCCGGGATTACAGCCGTGTGGCCGCTCCGTTAACGGCCTTGACTTCCAGTATCAGGAGCTTTAAGTGGAATCGGAGGCGGATCGAGCGTTTCTGGATTTGAAGAGGCGATTCACCAACGCACCGATTCTCTCTCAACCGGACACGGACCGTCAGTTCTGTCGTTGAAGTGGGACGCGTCCGATGTGGGGAGTTGGCGCCATCCTGTCGCAGCGATGCTCCACGGACAGTAAACTCCATCCCTGCGCCTACTACTCTGCCGTGCCTTTCGCCTGCGGAGAGGAATTACGATGTGGGTAACCGGGAGCTTCTCGCGGTGAAACTTGCCTTGGAGGAGTGGCGCCACTGGTTGGAGGGGGCGGAGCAGCCGTTATTGTCTGGACTGACCACAAGAATCTTGCTTACGTGCAATCGGCTAGACGTCTCAACTCCCGGGCCAGGCCAGGTGGTCGTTGTTTTTCGGACGATTCAATTTTTTCCCTGACGTTCCGACCTGGATCTAAGAACGGCAAGGCGGACGCCTTGTCTCGGATGTTCTCCAAGACGGAGGAGAGTGGGTCCAAGACCGAGACAATTCTCCCCGGAACTGCGTCGTGGGAGCTGTTAGGTGGAAGATTGAGGAGGAGGTGATGGCGGCTCTTCGGACGCAGCCCGGTCCCGGTAACGGTCCATCCGGTCGGTTGTTTGTGCCTGAGTCGGTTCGTCCTGCGGTCCTCAAATGGTCCCACGCCAGCAAGATGGCTTGTCACCCTGGCGTGGCTCGGACGATGGCGTTTCTTCGCAGACGTTTTTTGGTGGCCTGCCGTGGCCGAGGATACTCGGGGTTATGTTGCTGCCTGTCCAGTGTGTGCGCAGAATAAGAGTACCAATCGGCCCAGCTCTGGACTACTTCACCCCCTTCCTATTCCCCGCGACCATGGTCGCATCTGGCCCTGGACTTTGTCACTGGGTTGCCCGCTTCTGAGGGGAACACGGTCGTTCTGACTATCGTGGACAGATTCAGCAAGTTCGCCCACTTTGTGCCTATTGCCAAGCTTCCTCTGCCTCGGAGACGTCCGAGATCCTGGTTAGGGAGGTTTTCAGGGTCCACGGGTTGCCCAGTGATATCGTTTTCCGACCGTGGCCCTCAGTTTACCTCTGCTGTCTGGAAGTCCTTCTGTTTGGCCATTGGAGCTACAGTCAGTCTCACATCTGGTTTTCACCCCCAATCTAATGGTCAGGCGGAGAGAGCCAACCAGAAGATGGAATCCACGCTACGCTGCCTGGCCTCTTCCAACCCCACCTCCTGGGTCTCTCAGTTGCCTTGGGTTGAGTATGCCCACAATACTCTCCCTACATCTGCCACTGGGATGTCTCCCCTTCCAGTGCCTGTATGGCTACCAACCTCCCTTGTTCCCTTCTCAGGAGAAGGAGCTCTCAGTGCCTTCTGTTCAGGCCCATATTCGTGCTGCCACCGGACCTGGCATCGGGCCAGAAAGGCACTCCTTAGAGTTTCGGACCGGTATCAGCTCCAGGCGAATCGTCGCCGGATCCCCGCTCCCACCTACACCATCGGAGATAGGGTCTGTTGGCTACACGGGATCTTCCTTTACGGACTGAGTCTAGGAAGTTGTTACCGAAGTTCATTGGTCCGTTTGTGGTGGAGAAGGTGATCAATCCGGTGGCAGTTCGACTCAAACTCCCGAGGACGCTCAGAGTCCATCCCACCTTTCATGTCTCCTGCCTCAAGCCTGTTTTCCTCAGTCCTCTGTTGCCTCCTCCGCCTCCCTCCTCCTCCTCCCTGGATGATCGGAGGTGGTCCTGCCTACACGGTGCGACGCATCATGGATTCCAGACGGCGGGGCCGGGTTTCCAGTATCTCGTGGACTGGGAGGGTATGGTCCTGAAGAGAGGAGTTGGATTCCGCGGCGACAGGTCCTAGATGCTGACCTCATCAGTGACTTCTACCACCTCCATCCTGGCGCTCCGGGGAGTCCGCCCGGTGGCGTTCGTCGGAGGGGGGGTACTGTAACGATCCCGGCAGTCTGAGTCGGGTCCTGTCTGTGGACTAGTTTTTTCTGTTCGTGATCTCCAGTTTCCCGAGGGTTCTGGAACGCTCCGGGGAGCTCTCTTGATTTCCGCACCTGCATCCCATCAGCAATCTGCACACCTGGTCCTGATCATCACCCTTCTTAGGCTCTGGCCTAACATCCATTCCCTGCCGGATCGTTAGCCATTAACATCATTCTCCCGGAACCTTCACCCAACCCCTGCCGTGCCATCAGTTCATCTGCTACTTCACCACCACCTACTCCTCTCCGCCACCCGCTCCGTCTACTGGACTATTCTGCACCTTTTCCCTGTAAATAAACACTCTCATTCGTTCTACTCACCTTGTCCTGGTCTGCTTCTGGGTTCGGTCTTAGAGAACCGTGACACAGATGAAACCAAAATATAACTTTTTGGTAAAAACTCAACTCGTCGTGTTTGGAGGACAAAGAATGCTGAGTTGCATCCAAAGAACACCATACCTACTGTGAAGCATGGGGGTGGAAACATCATGCTTTGGGGCTGTTTTTCTGCAAAGGGACCAGGACGACTGATCCGTGTAAAGGAAAAAATGAATGGGGCCTTGTATCATGAGATTTTGAGTGAAAACCTCCTTCCATCAGCAAAGGCATTGAAGATGAAACGTGGCTGGGTCTTTCAGCATGACAATGATCCCAAACACACCGCCCGGGCAACGAAGGAGTGGCTTCGTAAGAAGCATTTCAAGGTCCTGGAGTGGCCTAGCCAGTCTCCAGATCTCAACCTCATAGAAAATCTTTGGAGGGAGTTGAAAGTCCGTGTTGCCCAGCGACAGCCCCAAAACATCACTGCTCTAGAGGAGATCTGCATGGAGGAATGGGCCAAAATACCAGCAACAGTGTGTGAAAACCTTGTGAAGACTTACAGAAAACGTTTGACCTGTGTCATTGCCAACAAAGGGTATATAACAAAGTATTGAGAAACTTTTGTTATTGACCAAATACTTATTTTCCACCATAATGTGCAAATAAATTCATAAAAAATCCTACAATGTGATTTTCTGGATTTTTTTTCTCATTTTGTCTGTCATAGTTGACGTGTACCTATGATGAAAATTACAGGCCTCTCTCATCTTTTTAAGTGGGAGAACTTGCACAATTGGTGGCTGACTAAATACTTTTTTTCCCCACTGTATGAGTGTGCACGCCATTGTGTGTCTGACTCTCTGTGTATGAGTGTGTGTGGGATATTTTCGAGAAAGACTACAGGTTGTTATCAATAAAATGTCACAATATGGTACAGAGCGTTCAATTTGCCTGCTGGGGGGCAAGGAGACCCCCAGCTCCGCTAAAACCATTGACAAATATGTGCTGTTTTCAAGGGATTGTTAAATAAATGTTATAACTATTTGGTTTTAATATCATCACCTCTTGAAGAGCATAGTCAGAACTACACATTTCCGATTATTCCACATTTATCTCGATCATCAAAGTTATGCAGCCAGTAACTGCATGCTTTTCATGATCAGTAAACATCAATTGATCATTTAATTTCAGATACGTGAGGGTAGCCTATCCATTTGGCATGTAACTAGCTAGCTAGCTAAGCAAACGTGTTATTTAACTTGCTTCATCAGAGATTAGGCTTTTGGAAAGAGCTTGACATTGGCAAGTCCTCGTCCTGGGAAAGTTGTCACCACTATAGATGGCAAGCAAATCAAACAATATTTGGATATAGCCATCTAGTTTATCCCCTTAAAGTTAGCTTGTTAACTAGCCATTATTGACGTGCTCTGTTATTAGCTATCTAGCCAGTTTGACGTGGTCCATCAATCAATGTAGCCTAGCTATCATGTCTGTCAGCAGCAATCGTGACACTTAAAAACAATGTTGAAAAGGGGATAATGTTAGCCAACTTCACTAGGTAGGCCTACGTTGGTTGGAGCAAAAAGTACATTAGGTCTACTTACCACTATGTTTAGCTAACTGTACAAAGTTTCTACCGGTAGCTTTCAAAGTAAACATTATCAGCTAACAGTACATCGGCAAATGCGCCCTTCTGCTGCTTGACAAACAGAGCCCACAATGGATGGGAAATTAACCAATCCACTCATACTTGTCAGGTATAGTTAACTTTTATTTTATATCACTCAAATATCCAATTAATGGTGGTCAATATTGAGAGATATCGTCAGCCTACCCTCACGTATCTGAAATTACATGATCAATTTATGTTTACTGATCATGAAAAGCATGCAGTTACTTGATGTATAATTCTGATGATATAGCTAAATAAGCGCAATTGTTTTGCATGGAAAAACAGAAATGTGTAGTTCTGACTAGGCTCTTCAAGAGGTGATGATATTACAACCAAATAGTTAACATTTATTTAACAATCCTTTGAAAACGGCATTCAGTTGTCAATGGTTTTACCGGAGCTGGCGGTCTCCTTGTCCCCCAGCAGGCAAATGGAACGATCTGCACCTTATTGTGACGTTTTATTGATAATGACCTATACCGTAAATAAACAGGTGGCCTATGTACCACCATATTAAAACAATAAAATATGACAGGTTTGGGACGATGGGTGTGAGTGACTCCTCACAGAGAGAGAGAACAGTGAGAGGCCACAGGAACATGCCACTGACAAAAGACACAACACAGAGCCTGTGTTCCAAATGGCACCCTATTCCCTATTTAGTGCACTACTTTGTCCAGGGCCCTTAATAGTGCACTATATAGGGAATAGGATACCATTTGAGACTCGGCCAAAGGGCTTTTTAAAGCCAGAGCAAAATCTTCTATTCAAGTTAAGAAGAGAAGACAGTCTCAGCATGAGAAGGTGGGACATTCTTAGGGTAACCTTCTCATGGACAGTATTTATGTGTGAGAACTTATTCCATAAACTGAGGAAGGACTGAATGAGCCTTGCTTATTTCTGCTTTATAAACACAGGGGACAGAGTAATGGATAGCATCATACAGGGACAAGCAGGACATAGTTGATATTGTCTGGGTTGTTGAATGACATTGTCTCAACCTTACAATCGAATCCTCATTGTGGGATTCCCACAGTAGTTATTTTTCCATGGACAACTACAGTCAATCCTAGAATGGTTTAGGGTATTGTAAAAACTACCACAGCCAGATCTGTATGTGTGTGGTTGTTTGTAAACAAAGACGCTGTGTAAATATTACTCACAAGGATTCAATTTACATTTCAGTCTTGTTTGTGTGTGTGCGTGTGTTTGTGTGTGTTTGTGTTTGGCTCATACCTCAAACTCATGGCTGTCACGCCCTGGCTCTGGGACTCTGTTGTCTCTGATTGGGACCATACTTAGGCAGCCTGTTTTCCATAGTGTTTGGTGGGATCTTGTTCCGTGTTGGTTTTGTATCGTAACCAAGGACTTCACGTTATCGTTTTGTTGTTTTTGTTCGTGTGTGGTACATCTAATAAATTATGTACGCATATCACGCTGCGCCTTGGCCCGCTTCATTAAATGACGAGCGTGACAGAAGATACCACCTCGACTGGGTCAAGCAGCGTGAAGAGGAGAGAGGTTGGACTTGGGAGCAGAGGATGGAGAGTCTGGCGAGAGCCATGGAGGCCATAGCCACGGGGGAGAGACAAGCCCAATAAATTTTTAGGGGGGGGCTCACACCGTGGATGACGGGGCTGCTGGAGGCAGATAAGGGGCGAGGTTGTGGACAAGGAGAGAAGGCCACCGGGTTACGGGAGCCATTGGTGATAAGAGGGAAGGAAAGTGTAGAGGCACGGCGAGAGGTACTGACGTGTGTTGCCAGTCCGGTCCGGGCCGTTCCTGATCCCCGGGTAAGGCCAGTGGTGTGTGTTCCCAGTGCGGTCCGGCCTGTTCCTGCTCCCCGCACCAAGCCTATGGTGCGCGTCGCCAGCCCGGCCCGCCTGTTCCTGCTCCCCGCACCAAGCCAATGGTGCGCGTCGCCAGCCCGGCCAGGCCTGTTCCTGCTCCCCGCACCAAGCCAATGGTGCGCGTCGCCAGCCCGGCCCGGCCGGTTCCTGCTCCCCGCACCAAGCCTATGGTGCGCGTCGCCAGCCCGGTCCAGCCTGTTCCTGCTCCCCGCACCAAGCCTGTGGTGTGCGTCGTCAGCCCGGTCCGGCCCGTTCCTGCTCCCCGCACCAAGCCTGTGGTGCGCGTCGTCAGTCCGGCACAGCCCGTGCCTGGGTCACCGGTGCCTGGTCAGGTGCTCCACATCGGTGCCTAAGCAATCCGCTCCACCGATGTCCAGTCCAGCTCCAGCCAGCGGGTCCAGACCGGACCAGGGGCGCTACGGAGGGTGGTGGTCAAGCCCGGAGCCGGAACCGCCTCCGAGGAGGAATGCCCACCCGGCCCTCCCCTGTTCGGTTTATGTTTGGCGCGGTCGCAGTCCGCGCCTTTGGGGGGTACTGTCACGCCCTGGCTCTGGGACTCTGTTATGTTGAGCCAGGGTGTGTTGTTTCTATGTGTTTTGTGTTCTAGGTTGATTATCTAGCTCATGTGTTTCTGTGTTGGCCGGGGTGGTTCTCAATCAGAGGCAACGAGTATCAGCTGTTGCTTGTTGTCTCTGATTGGGACCCATACTTAGGCAGCCTGTTTTCCACAGTGTTTTGTGGGATCTTGTTCCGTGTATGGTTTGTGTCTGTTACCTAGGACTTCACGTATCGTTTTGGTTGTTTTGTTTTGTGTGGTGAATCAAAATAAAGTATGTTCACTCATCACGCTGCGCATTGGTCCACTTCTATCGACGATCGTGACAGAAGATCCCACCAAAACTGGACCAAGCAGCGTGTCCAGGAGCCAACGCCAGAGGTAACTCTAGCGGATATCCACCACGACTGGGTCAAGCAGCGTGTCCAGGAGCCAACGCCAGAGGTGACTCTGATGGATGTCCACCTCGACTGGGTCAAGCAGCGTGTCCAGGAGCCAACGCCAGAGAGGACTCTAATGGATATCAACCTCGACTGGGTCAAGCCGCGTGAGGAGGAGAGAGGTTGGACTTGGGAGCAGAAGATGGAGAGTCTGGCGAGAGCCATGGAGGCCATAGCCACGGGGGAGAGACGAACCCAATAAATGTTTAGGGGGGGGGGGCTCACACCGTGGACGACGGGACTGCTGGAGGCAGATAAGGGGCGAGTTAGTGGACGAGGAGAGAAGGCCACCGGGTTACGGGAGCCATTGGCGAGTAGAGGGAAGGAAAATGTAGAGGCACGGCGAGAGGTACTGAGGTGTGTTGCCAGTCCGGTCCGGCCCGTTCCTGATCCCCGGGTAAGGCCAGTGGTGTGTGTTCCCAGTGCGGTCCGGCCTGTTCCTGTCCCTCGCACCAAGCCTGTGATGCGCGTCGCCAGCCCGGTCCGGCCTGTTCCTGCCCCTCGCACCAAGCCAATGGTGCGCGTCGCCAGCCCGGCCCGGCCTGTTCCTGCCCCCCGCACCAAGCCAATGGTGCGCGTCGCCAGCCCGGCCCGGCCTGTTCCTGCTCCCCGCACCAAGCCAATGGTGCGCGTCGCCAGCCCGGCCCGGCCTATTCCTGCTCCCCCCACCAAGCCTATGGTGCGCGTCGCCAGCACGGCCCGGCCCGTGCCTGGGTCACCAGTGCCTGGTCAGGTACCGGTCAGCTGCTCCACATCGGAGCCTAAGCAATCCGCTCCACCGATGTCCAGTCCAGCTCCAGCCAGCGGGGCCAGACCGGACCAGGGGATCTACGGAGGGTGGTGGTCAAGCCCGGAGCCGGAACCGCCTCCGAGGAGGAATGCCCACCCGGCCCTCCCCTGTTCGGTTTATGTTTGCCGCGGTCGCAGTCCGCGCCTTTGGGGGGGGGGGTACTGTCACGCCCTGGCTCTGGGACTCTGTTATGTTGAGCCAGGGTGTGTTGTTTCTATGTGTTTTGTGTTCTAGGTTGATTATCTAGCTCATGTGTTTCTGTGTTGGCCGGGGTGGTTCTCAATCAGAGGCAACGAGTATCAGCTGTTGCTTGTTGTCTCTGATTGGGAACCATACTTAGGCAGCCTGTTTTCCACAGTGTTTGGTGGGATCTTGTTCCGTGTTGGTTTTGTATCGTAACCAAGGACTTCACGTTATCGTTTTGTTGTTTTGTTCGTGTGGTGAATTTAAATAAAAGTATGTTCACTTATCACGCTGCGCATTGGTCCACTGTGTTCGACGATCGTGACAATGGCGTTTCTCATAGACAGGGATGATGAGCTTGGCTATGTGTGTGATCAGTTCATATCTCTCTGCTTTGCACAGCCCCTCCACACACAGCTCCAGGTGTTCCACTAGAACAGGGGTGTCAAACTCATTTTAGCTCAGGGGCCACATGGAGGAAAATCTATTCCCAAGTGGGCCGGACCGGTAAAATCATGGTATATATAACTTAAAAACAACAACTTCAGATTGTTTTCTTTGTTTTAATACTATCAACATAAAACATAAAACTGGAGCCTGAGGACAGTGTGTCCAAAATAGTACAAGCACAACATCACTATTAATCATAAAACACCTCAAGTTTATTTGAAAATTCTAAAGAAAAAGAACACACGAACACACAATGCCTCAGTGATTCACAGAACTGTTTCACAGATCACAGAACTACATCAGGGTGTCATTTCTCAGGCAGAAATGTAGATACAAATAATGAAATACTGTTCCCCAAACAAGTGCAAGAACCACAGAGTCAAGAATAGGTTAAATATACAAATAAAATAAAATCAATTAAAAACAATAGCACATCAACATAAAAACATATAAACATAAAGCTGGAGCCTGAGGACAGTGTGTCCAAAAGCACAACATCACTATTAATCATAAAACACCTCAAGTTATTTGAAATTCTGAGGACAAACAACACACAAACACACAATGCATCAGTGATTCACAGAAGTATATCACAGATCACATAACTATATCAGGGTGTCTCATGCAGCACTTTAAGTGGGGTTGCATAGTTTATTTGACTCCTGATACCTGGCATCTTTTAGCTTTCACCAGCGCATCAATATCAGGCGTCACATCCTGAGTGGCAGCCAACTTCAGGATGTGATTCAAGTGCTTGTGCGTGAGCCTTGAGCGCAGCTTTGTTTTATTTATGCTCATTACAGAGAACTTGCTCACAAAGATATGTGGTTCCAAACATGCACAACAGTTTTGCAGCGAGGGCTGTCAAGTTGGGGTAACCTGGCAAGAGATTCTGATAAAATGTGTCCAAGCCAGCTGCGGCAAATGTGCCCTTCAAATCCGAGTCACACTGCAAGTCTATTATTTCAAGTTGGATGCTGACGGGCAGATCAGAGGGATTCACGGTGAATGGCGAACAAAAAACTTTGAAGTCTTTCTCCAGTTCACCAAAAATCTGAAAGCGTTGCTCAAACTCCCTTAACAGTCCCGTTATTTTATCTTTGAACCGCTTCATGTCTGCCACATGTTGGGTCGCGACACATTTTTCAGACAGGGGAAGTGAGCTGCATCACCACCGGCGAGTTGCGTCTCCCACAATGACAGCTTCAACTTGAAAGAACGTATGCTGTCATAATACTGCGTGGCAACTTTGTTGCGCCCTTGCAGATGTTTGTTCAAGTTATTCAGGTGCTCTGTAACATCCACCATAAATGCAAGGTCCTGCATCCATTCTGCGGAATGAAATTCTAACACTGGTTTGCCCTTTTCTTCCATGAACTGTTCAATTTCTTCTCGTAAATCAAAGAAACGCCTCAGCACAGCACCTCGGCTTAACCATCTTACCTCAGTGTGGTATGGCAGGCCATAGATGTGGTCTTTCTCTCTGAGAAGGCTGTCAAACTGACGGTGATTTAGGCTTCTGGATCGGATGAAATTAACAGTTTGGATGACCACCTTCATGACGTTATCCATCTTTAATGACTTGCAACACAAAGCCTCCTGGTACAAAATACAGTGAAAAGTCCAAAAATCACGTCCTCCATTTGCAGATTGCACTTTCTCTCTGAACTTTGTCACAACGCCTGCTTTTTTCCCGATCATTGAGGGCGCACCATCTGTAGCCAGGCTGACAGCGCGGGACCAGTCCACTCCGACCCTGTCCAGCGTGCCGACGAGTGCAGTGAAAATATCAGCTGCTGTCGTTGTATCTGTCATCGGCACCAACTCCACGAACTCCTCGGTGACGGTCAATGTGTCATCAACTCCGCGGATGAAAATGGCCAGTTGTGCAACATCTGTAATGTCCGTGCTTTCATCAATTGCAACCGAAAACGCAATAAATGACTTTACTTTTTGCTTGAACTGGCTGTCCAAATCCACTGATCGGAAATCCTGTCTGCAACTGTGTTTCTTGTCAGGCTGATATTTGCAAAAGCCTGGTGCTTTTCAGGGCACACAATCTCTGCTGCCTTCATCATGCATGTTTTTACAAATTCACCCTCACTAAATGGTTTTGAAGCCACGGATATTTAATTAGCAATGAGGTAGCTAGCTTTCACTGCAGCGTCACTGATGTCTCGGCTGTGAGTAAACACAGACTGCTGTTTCTTCAGACCCACCAACAGTTCATTCACCTTCTCTCTTCTCCGCTGTCCTTGAAAGTTGTCATATTTGTCGGCATGAAGACTCACATAGTGGCGACGAAGGCTATATTCTTTCAGCACTGCAACATACAGCTTTCCCATTCAATTCCGTGAATAAATAGAAGGATGACAATTTTTCTTGGAACACTCTGCACTCTGCGTCCACTTTTCTTTTTTGACAGAGACATATTGGGGCAATGAGGGTGCCAAAGCACATAATGTTAAAAGTAGAAGCCGTAATAAATATCGCGGGCAAAACAAAGTAGCTCATCCGGACTGGCTGCACTTGCTTGACCTATTTGCTCTGCCCCGGTATAAACAGTTTGCTTGCTTAACACAATTGCTATTGCGCCATCCAGTGGACACAATTGGAACAGCAGTTTCTTTTATTGAAAAATTGCAGCTCATTTTTATACTTTACAAAATCATCTCGCGGGCCGGATTAAACCCGTTTGCGGGCCTAATCCGGCCCGCGGGCCGGACGTTTGACACCCCTGGTGTAAAGGTTGAGAGTTTCAGAGTTTCTCCATTTCAAACGTGTGGACTAACGTCTCACGTTTTCTTTCTGGTCTAACCATGCTTGGTCTTCCTTTGGTAATGGAGTTGTAGTTTTAAACCGTTTTGTAACCTTTAGCTTAGGCTTCACGGCTGCTGGTCTTGTAGAGTGTCAACCATTTTAAGCCGTGGGCTTCCTGGTCTGGTAGAAATTCAACCATTTGAACGTTTAGCTCACGCTTCACGTCTGCTGGTCTAATGTTAAAATATTTTTCAAGGCTTTTTATGCACTCGTGGTAAAAGGGGCGTTTCATCATGTTTGTGCTCATCTGGGCGTGGCCACTGACTGAGGACAAATCAATATGGAAAACAATTATCTCATCTAGAATGCTAAAATCACATTGTTATCGTCACAAACGTATTATAATACTTAATAATTTGTTTTATACAACAATTAGATGTAAACCTCATAACTGGGATGTGTACACCCCCAGAGATACAGTTATGGTGTTCCACCATCTTTAATGACATCACAACATAGTAACGAATTTGACATGATTGTTCTTTAAGTCCGTACCGACCATTTCCCACATTCTTTTATGTAGGAATATTGTTTCTTTATCCGATTTTGGCGGGAAGACTTACTTTGTTAACAAAAAGGTCATTTCTCCCAATACTTCATGGCAAGGAAGAGAAAGTCTGCACGGTATTTACAACCGGTCATAAAACTGGCCCCCAGGAAAGGGGGTGTTCAAACCTTTGCCTAGCCGGCATGTTTGATCCTCAACCCATGAGGGCAAGTCATGACAGTGCAGTCGCAAAAAACATCAAGCACTATGATGAAACTGGCTCTCATGAGGACCGCCACAGGAATGGAAGACCCAGAGTTACCTCTGCTGCAGAGGATAAGTTCATTAGAGTTACCAGCCTCAGAAATTACAGGCCAAATAAATGGCAATCAACATCAACTGTTCAGAGGAGACTGTGTGAATCAGTCCTTCATGGTCGAATTGCTGCAAAGAAACCACTACTAAACGACACCAATAAGAAGAAGAGAGTTGCTTGGGCCAAGAAACACGAGCAATGGACATTAGACCGGTGGAAATGTGTCCTTTGGTCTGCAGTCCAAATTGGAGATTTTTAGTTCCAACCGCTGTGTCTTTGTGAGACGACATGTGGGTGAACGGATGATCTCTGCATGTGTATTTCCCACTGTAAAGCATGGAGGAGGAGGTGTTATTGTGTGGGGGTGCTTTGCTGGTGTCAGGATGTCAGTGTGATGCGGTAGGACGAAGTCAGGCGCAGGACACAGAGCTAATCGAAAACGTACTTTACTCATTGGTAACGTAAAATAACATAACCTCCACGCAGGGAGGAAACAAACCCGCTCACCAGACGGCAACCAAACATGAACAAACACGCACAACATACAGTGGGAGCCAGAGGGTTAAATAGGGAAGTGATCAATACTAATGGGAACCCGGTGTGAACAATTAAGACAAGACAAGTAGAACACAGAAACATAGATCGGTGGCAGCTAGTACTCCGGTGACGACGAACGCCGAAGCCTGCCCGAACAAGGAGGAGAAGCAGCCTCGGCTGAATCCGTGACAGCTGGTGACACTGTCTGTGATTTATTTAGAATTCACGGCACACTTAACCAGCATGGCTACCACAGCATTCTGCAGCGATACACCATCCCATCTGGTTTGGGCTTAATGGGACTGTCATTTGTTTTTCAACAGGACAATGACCCAACACACCTCCAGGCTGTGTAAGGGCTATTTGACCAAGAAGAAGAGTGATGGAGTGCTGCATCAGATGACCTGGCCTCCACAATCCCCCGACCTCAACCAAATTCAGATGGTTTGGGATGAGTTGGACCGCAGAGTAAAGGAAAAGCAGCCAACAAGTGTTCAGCATGTGTGGGAACTCCTTCAAGACTGTTGGAAAAGCATTCCAGGTGAAGCTGGTTGAGAGAATGCCAAGAGTGTGCAAAGCTGTCATATTGGCAGAAGGTGGCTATTTGAAGAATCTAAAATATAAAATATATTTTTATTTGTTTAACACTTTTTTGGTTACTACGGGATTCCATGTGTTATTTCATAGTTTGATGTCGTCACTATTATTCTACAATGTAGAAAATAGTAAAAATAAAGAAAAACCCTTGAATGAGTAGGTGTTCTAAAACTTTTGACCGGTAGTGTAAATACAGTGGGGAAAACAAGTATTTAATACACTGTCGTTTTTTTGCAGGTTTTCCTACTTACAAAGCATGTATAGGTACACTTCAACTGTGAGAGACGGAATCTAAAACAAAAATCCAGAAAATCACATTGTATGATTTTTAAGTAATGAATTTGCATTTTATTGCATGACATACATATTTGATCACCTACCAACCAGTAAGAATTCCGGCTCTCACAGACCTGTTAGTTTTTCTTTAAGAAGCCCTCCTGTTCTCCACTCATTACCTGTATTAACTGCACCTGTTTGAACTCGTTACCTGTATAAAAGACACCTGTCCACACACTCAATCAAACAGACTCCAACCTCTCCACAATGGCCAAGACCAGAGAGCAGTGTAAGGACATCAGGGATAAAATTGTAGACCTGCACAAGGCTGGGATGGGCTACAGGACAATAGGCAAGCAGCTTGGTGAGAAGGCAACAACTGTTGGCGTAATTATTAGAAAATGGAAGAAGTTCAAGATGACGGTCAATCACCCTCGGTCTGGGGCTCCATGCAAGATCTCACCTCGTGGGGCTTCAATGATCATGAGGAAGGTGAGGGATCAGCCCAGAACTACACGGCAGGACCTGGTCAATGACCTGAAGAGAGATGGGACCACAGTCTCAAAGAAAACCATTAGTAACACACTACGCCGTCATGGATTAAAATCCTGCAGCGCACGCAAGGTCCCCCTGCTCAAGCCAGCGCATGACCAGGCCCGTCTGAAGTTTGCTAATGACCATCTGGATGATCCAGAGGAGAATGGGAGAAGGTCATGTGGTCTGACGAGACAAAAATAGAGCTTTTTGGTCTAAACTCCACTCGCCGTGTTTGGAGGAAAAAGAAGGATGAGTACAACCCCAAGAACACCATCCCAACCGTGAAGCATGGAGGTGGAAACATCATTCTTTGGGGATGCTTTTCTGCAAAGGGGACAGGACGACTGCACCGTATTGAGGGGGAGGATGGATGGGGCCATGTATCGCGAGATCTTGGCCAACAACCTCCTTCCTTCAGTAAGAGCATTGAAGATGGGTCGTGGCTGGGTCTTCCAGCATGACAACGACCCGAAACACACAGCCAGGGCAACTAAGGAGTGGCTCCGTAAGAAGCATCTCAAAGTCCTGGAGTGGCCTAGCCAGTCTCCAGACCTGAACCCAATAGAAAATCTTTGGAGGGAGCTGAAAGTCCGTATTGCCCAGTGACAGCCCCGAAACCTGAAGGATCTGGAGAAGGTCTGTATGGAGGAGTGGGCCAAAATCCCTGCTGCAGTGTGTGCAAACCTGGTCAAGACCTACAGGAAACGTATGAGCTCTGTAATTGCAAACAAAGGTTTCTGTACCAAATATTAAGTTATGCTTTTTTGATGTATCAAACATTTAAAATGTCTGCTTCCAAAGAGTGTGAGAGTTTCTCAGAAAGGCCATTTCATAATTATAATTCCCCATAATTTAAGAAGAACAAGGGAAGGAGACAGAAGGGTCTGTGAAAAATGTATCAAGACCAATACCAAGAAGCTAACGAACTGTGCTGTTATGACTTGTTATAAGGTGTTAGAAAATGTTTATAATTTGTTACAATGTTATAAAATGGTGTTAGGGTATAATGGTTAGGGTGTAGGGGTTAGGGTGTAGTGGTTTGGGCTAAGGAGTGTATAATTGTCTATGAGACCTGACTGTGTGTTGTATCTCTCCTGTCCAGCAGCCAACACATTTCCGTATGTGAAGAAGCGTGTGGAGGTGTTGGGGGAGAAGCAGGTAGAGCTGAAGCCTGTGGACGGGGCCATCGACGAGATGCAGGCGCGCACCGCCGAGCTGACCAAACTCTGCTCCTCCCAGGAGGTGGACATTATCCAGCTGCAGCTCAAATTGCAGGGCTGTGTCTCTGTACAGGTAGACTTTACTGTAGTTACCTCACTTTGTGCATGCAGCTAACACCACAGACTAACATCAGACCTTAACACAGTGGTATTCAAACTTTGCCAGCGGGGACCTCATTTCTTCCACCAGAATTTCTGGGGAAACATTTTTTTCACAATAATTTCTCTTGACTCCACTCAAAATCTAATGACACAACCTTAAAGGAGCTGTTTGTTTTTTACAACCAAATGTCAATTTTGTATGACGTTATAGAAGGGTCCAGATACCTTTTGTGTGATTTTTGTATAATTTTTTTACTTGCCTCAAACAGCAAATCACTTCCTCATCCTCGTTGTGTAGTATGGGGGCCCTGAAAAAAACATGAACAACGGCTCCAAAAACCCCCAAATAGGTCCTTTTAGAAATGGCAAAGCTCTCAGTATAGTGATGCAGATCTATAGATGTTGTACACATGAAATTGGGTCATTCCGAACTTTATCCACAATGTTATATTCCATTTTGTTGCGACTCAAGCGATACCTCTCCATCCATTCTACAGGTAACTGCCAAAATAATGGAAACACTTGAGTAAATGATGGATACAAAGTATATTGAAAGCATGGGGTGCTTTCACACAGGAAGTTCCAGACACTTGTAGAATCTATGCCAAGGCACATTGAAGCTGTTCTGGCAGCTCGTGGTGGCCCAATGCCCTCTTAAGACACTTTATGTTGGTGTTTCCTTTATTTTGGCAGTTACCTATAGCAGCAGGTGACACCGAGAATAGAACAGCTGGATAGGAGAAATGTCTCTAGTCGCGCAAAAGTGAATATAACATTCCAGATAAAGCATACAGCATGCTAGTGTTTGTTTGTTACCCAACTACGCTAATCCAGGGCTGCCCAACCATGCTACTGGAGAGATACCATCCGGTAGGTTTTCACTCCAACCCTAATCTAACACACTTGATTCTAATAATTTGCTGGTTGGTTGATAAGATGAATCCGGTTAGTAACAACTGGGGTTGGATTGAAAACCTACAGGAGGGTAGCTCTCTCCAGGAACAGGGTTGGGCAGCCTTGTTATAGTCTCTGAACTAAGGCATCAGGGTTCGCCTGGCATCAAAGTGCCTACATGCAGGATGCAACATGCCTAGATTAACCATTATGGCTTAATCAATTATGTTATTTCTGTGCTGCGTGTTGATAAAGATTTCATTGGCTGTGGGTAGGCAGCATAAGAGTTCCCATGCCCTAACTGAGGGTGACGCTGAATGCCTAAGATATTACTTTTAAAGATTGTTACTCATGCCCTTGTCTTGTGTGCCGCAGGTCAATGCAGGTCCTATGGCATATGCCAGAGCCTTTCTGGACAACTCCAAAACCAGAAAGTCAGGTATGTGTAGATTCAGCTCTGGGCATAGTTACCCACCATACCAAATATCATCTACACCCGAAAGTTCAAACTCAAGTTGTGGAGCAAATAATGAAATATTTTTTTTGTGTGTCATCGCCTTGTTGGATAACCGTTAATTTAAAATTTGATGTCTTATGACACCTGCTGAGTACCATCCTTTGTACCCATGTAGCTTGGATGTGTGTGTGTGCTTTCGTGGGTGTCTGTGTGTCCTGTCTATGCAGGAGGTTTGTGGAGGCCTGCAGCATGGCACTGAACATAAATGAGCGTCTGATCAAGGAGGACCAGTTTGAGTACCATGAGGGCCTGAAGGGCAACTTCAAAGACATGGTTAAGGAGCTGTCAGACATCATCCATGAACAGGTGACATGGGAGAGGTGGGGGGGCTCCCCTTAATTAATCATAGCCGCTGTATACACAGTCAGCCTTACAAATGCACACAAGATGACAAGACAAAATTATTTGTTTTTGGCTCTAGCTCTCACACTTCTGACCACACTCTCTCTAGAGGACTCACGTCTGTGCTTCTCCTCCTACTCTCATCCTCCTCTCCCTCTCTTTCTTTCGATCAAACACCTCAGAAAAGCCATTGTTCAAACCAGATTCTCTGCAAGGCCTGGACTTGATCTTATGATATCATACTCAGTGTCCAGCTAATGAAATTCCAGCTTGGTCATGAGCGCTCTCTCTCTCTCTCTCTCTCTCTCTCTCTCTCTCTCTCTCTCTCTCTCTCTCTCTCTCTCTCTCTCTCTCTCTCTCTCTCTCTCTCTCTCTCTCTCTCTCTCTCTCTCTCTCTCTCTCTCTCTCTCTCTCTCTCTCTCTCTCTCTCTCTACACACACTCTATCATCATAGGTGCACTCTTAGAAACTAAAAGGGTTCTTCGGCTGTCCCCATAGGAGAACCCTTTGAATAACCCTTTTTGGTTCCAGGTAGAACCCTTTTGGTTCCAGGTAGAACTCTTTACAGTTCCATGTAGATAATGTATAACCCCTTTCCACAGAGGGTTCTATATTGGAACACAAAACGGTTATACCTGGAACCAAAAAGGGTTCTCCTATGGGGACAGCCGAAGAGCCCTTTTGGAACCCTTTTTTCTATGAGTGTATGGTATGAACTTTGGTCAAGGTTTCAGACTGGCCTGTCTATGTGTTTATGGCTGCACAGAGTGGGAACCAGTCATGCAGAAAGCTGCTCTAGTGTTCCTAGTTCATTCCATATCACATCTGTAAACATCCAACTGGGCCCACTCCCTTCAGGGTTTATCTTATGTGACTGTTTGGCATGATAGGGACATGTACTAACAAGCCTACACTCATTCAATCTAAGGACTGGTGTTCAGAAACAGGCCTAATGTAGGGGCAGAAGGGGTAGTTGACCTGAATCGAACACTCGTATGTTTTGTGTACTGTAGCAGTAAAAAGGGTAGTAGGTTTAATGTGGAGTGGTAGTTTACCTAACTTTGGGTTGGTTTGTGTAATCTTAAAAGCTGACAGAAGTTGCATTCTGACTGTAAAAAGCCACCTCGTTGTGACAGGGTTGCTAGAGTGTTAGCCGGTGTTGCAACCAACTGGTTCTATGAAAGGCAGTTTCCACATTGAGGTTAATCTGCCCTGAATCAAGAAGCAACAGATCTTCACATATGCATGCACACACATACTCACACATACACACTCATGCACACACACAAATGTACACATGTATACACACTCATACATGCACACTAACCCACACACACACACACTACCCTGCCCTATTCTAAGCAACAGTATGTGTCATAATCACTCCTCCTTGTGCAAAACCTGTCAAACATTCCTAATATGTGCCACATCTACTGTTTTTACTACTCTGTTTTCCTATTCTGTTTTTATTACTCTGTTTTTACTCTGCAGTCCGTAATTCAAACAACAACAAAACGACCACCCCTTATTTAGCTATACAGCTGAGGGATGGGGCTGGGGGAAATGTAGGCTAATCCCTCTTAAATAGACAAGGACTGACAGTCTATGGCATCCACATGAAAGTTATAACCCTATTTTGAAGCTTTACATTGTTAAAATAACCTTATATTTTGGCTTATGATGGGGTACTAAGCTCAGGAGGCATTTGTAGATTATATTTGTGAAGGATCATTGGCTGCCGTATATATCATTAATTAAAAAGTCCAACAATGGATGTACAAATCAGACTGTAACTTTAAGCAGAGTAAATAATGATGCTCTTTGACCAAGGTCGATTGGTATGTACTGAATCTATTGTTCTCTCACAATAGCTTTATCTTTCTCCTGACTGTTGGCAGCACATTAAAATAGTTCTTCTGTTTTTACTTTTACTTTCCTTTTCTGTCTATAACACTAACTTTTCCCTTTCTACTGTCTATGCTGTCCCTTGCTGCGCCTTAGATGTAAGGAGTGCCAGGTAATTAGATGCCCTCTGTGGGGTAATGTTGCATATTCATTTCTACATGGTTGATGAAAAACCAACCGGTTTTCATTTCCTTGCCCTCCCATTAATGACCGTCAGTGGGTTAATACACTGTTTGTGGCAACAGTGTGTCTGTCTGGGTGCCCGCATCAGACCTGGGATCAAATACTGCTAGCACTCCAGGCAGGCTAAAACAGGTTTTTAGAATTTGCTGCAAATGTATTTAAAAAAACAACAGAAATACCTTATTTACATAAGTATTCAGACCCTTTGCTATGAGACTCGAAATTGAGCTCAGCTGCACCCTGTTTCCATTGATCATCCTTGAGATGTTTCTACAACTTGATTGGAGTCCACCTGTGGTAAATGTAATTGATTGGACATGATTTGGAAAGGCACACACCTGTCTATATAAGGTCCCACAGTTGACAGTGCATGTCAGAGCAGAAACCAAGCCAAGAGGTCGAAGGAATTGTCCATAGAGCTCCGAGACAGGATTGTGTCGAAGCACAGATCTGGGGAGGGGTACCAAAACATTTCTGCAGCATTTAAGGTCCCCAAGAACACAGTGGCCTCCATCATACTTAAATGGAAGAAGTTTGGAACCACCAAGACTCTTTCTAGAGCTGGCTTCCCTGTCAAACTGAGCAATCAGGGGAGAAGGGCCTTGGACAGGGAGGTGACCAAGAACCTGATGGTCACTCTGACAGAGCTCTAGAGTTCCTCTGTGGAGATGAGAAAACCTTCCAGAAGGACAACCATCTCTGCAGCTCTCCACCAATTAGGCATTTATGGTAGAGTGGCCAGACAGAAGCCACTCCTCAGTAAAAGGCACATGACAGCCCACTTGGAGTTTGCCAAAAGGCACCTAAAGATTCTCAGACCATGAGAAACTAGATTCGCTGGTCTGATGAAACCAAGATTGAACTCTTTGGCCTGAATGCCAAGTGTCATGTCTGGAGGAAACCTGGCACCATCCCTACGGTGAAGCATAGTGGTGGCAGCATGATGTTTTTCAGCGGCAGGGACTGGGAGACTAGTCAAGGATCGAGGCAAAGATGAACGGAGCAAAGTATAAAGAAATCCTTGATGAAAACCTGCTCCAGAGCACTCAAGACTTCAGACTGGGGCAAAGGTTCACCTTTCAACAGGACAACGACCCCAAGCACACAGTCAAGACAACGCAGGAGTGGCTTCGGGACAAGTCTCTGAATGTCCTTGAGTGGCCCAGCCAGAGCCCGGACTTGAACCCGATTGAACATCTCTGGAGAGATCTAAAAATAGCTGTGCAGCAACGCTCCCCATCCAACCTGACAGAGTTTGAGAGGATCTGCAGAGAAGAATGGGAGAAACTCCCCAAATACAGGTGTGCCAAGCTTGTAGTGTCATACCCAAGAAGACGCGAGGCTGTAATCGCTGCCAAAGGTGCTTCAACAAAAAACTGAGGAAAGGGTCTGAATACTAACACTACCAGTTATTCTTTCTAGTTTTTACGTTGTAGAATAATAGTGAAGACATCAAAACTATGAAATAACACATATAGAATCATGTAGTAACCAACAAAGTGTTAAACAAATCAAAATATATTTTATATTTGAGATTCTTCAAATAGCCACCCTTTGTCTTGATGACAGCGTTGCACACATTCTCTCAACCAGCTTCATGAGGTGGTCACTTGCAATGCATTTCAATTAACAGGTGGTCCTTCTTAAAAGTTAATTTGTGGTATTTCTTTCCTTCTTAATTCATTTGAGCCAATCAGTTGTGTTGTGCCAAGGTAGGGGGGTATACAGAAGATAGCCCTATTTGGTAAAAGACAAAGTCCATATTATGGCAAGAACAGCTCAAATAAGCAAAGAGAAATGACAGTCCATCATTACTTTAAGACAGTCAATACGGAACATTTCAAGAACTTTGAAAGTTTCTTCAAGTGCAGTCTGAAAAACCAACAAGCGCTATGATGAAACTGGCTCTCATGAGGACCGCCACAGGAATGGAAGACCCAGAGTTACCTCTGCTGCAGAGGATAAGTTCATTAGAGTTATCAGCCTCAGAAATTGCAGCCCAAAAAAATGCTTCACAGAGTTCAAGTAACAGACACATCTCAACATCAACTGTTCAGAGGGAACTGTGAATCAAGCCTTCATGATCAAATTGCTGCAAAGAAACCACTACTAAAGGACACAAATAATAAGAAACCTGCTTGGGCCAAGAAACACTAGCAATGGACATTAGACCGGTGGAATTTTTATTTATTTTTATTTTTGGCTCCAACCGCCGTGTCTTTGTGAGACGCGGTGTGGGTGAACAGATGATCTCAGCATGTGTATTTCCCACCATAAAGCATGGAGGACGAGGTGTTATGGTGAAGGGGTGCTTTGCTGGTGACACTGTCTGTGATTTATTTAGAATTCAAGGCACACTTAACCAGCATGGCTACCACACCATTCTGCAGCGATACGCCATCCCATCTGGTTTGGGCTTAGTGGGACTATCATTCGTTTTTCAACAGTACAATGACACAACACACCTCCAGGCTGTGTAAGGGCTATTTTACCAAGAAGCAGAGTGATGGAGTTCTGCATCAGGTGGGAACACCTTCAAGACTGTTGGAAAGGCATTCCAGGCGAAGCTGGTTGAGAGAATGCCAAGAGTGTGCAAAGCTGTCATCAAGGCAAAGGGTGGCTACTTTGAAAAATCTCAAATATAAAATATATTTTGATTTGTTCAACACTTTTTGACACTACATGATTCCATATGTGTTATTTCATAGTGTTGATGTCTTCACTACTATTATACAATGTAGAAAATAGTTTAAAAATAATAAATAAAATAAAAACACTTGAATGAGTAGGTGTGTCCAAACTTTTGACTGGTACTGTGTGTGAATTTTTTTTCTGGGGGGGGGGGTAAATTTGTGATTATGGGGTATTGTGTGTAGATTGATTAGGAAGAAAAACAATGTAATCTATTTTAGAATAAGGCTGTAACCTAACAAAATGTGGAAAAAGTCAAGGGGTCTGAATATTTTCCGAAGGCACTGTAAGTGTCTGTAGCTGGTTGAACAATGATGGTAATGATCACTAATGGTAATGATGTATGTTGTTGTCTACTCTGTCACCATAGATCTTCCAGGAGGATATGATGCAGTCACTGCTCCAGAACTCCTTACACGTATTCTGTGCCATCAGTGGGACGACTACAGTCCTGGGCTAAAGTCTACAGACCGCACACACACAGAGTATAGCTATTTTTCACACAAACAAACACATTCTCTGCCAGCTGAACCCAAACCGGACCTGTCGGCTTCCTCACTCACTTTGGTCAAAAAAGACTGTAAAATCACCATCTAAAAATGTGTTTAATTTAGGATTTTTTATTTTTTTAAAGAGACGTGATCGTGTCTCAATGTAATAAAGGTAGGAAATTATTGTTATTTTCAAATACAATCTCATTTTGGTCCTCGGCTGAATCTAGTATTTTGGCATGTTTATTCGTTTCTTTGAACTCTGGACTGTTGCAACTAAAAGCTCTATGCAGACTGACTTAATCACTTCAGTGTAAGGCAGTGTTAACACTGCAGGTTAGCGTTTTTCATCATGAATCTTGCCCTGGAGGCAGCTCTGCAGAGTGGTCACTAGCTGGAACAGACACAAAGTCATAAAATCTGATTTTAAACCTAACCATAACCACACTGCTAACCCTAAGCACATTTTTGTTTGCATAAATTTTTACAATATAGCCAATATTTACTTTGCAGCTGGCCTATCTAAGGGGAAATCGCTCAGTTCTGCCTCCAGGACAAGACTCATGACAATAAACATCAACTTGCGTTAACACTTCACCACTGTAGACAGTAGCCTACCTACCTACTAAAGAGATAAGCCGCTTTACAGTATGTGGATCACCAAGGTGTGTTCGTTATGAAACAGGTTGAAATGGGGAGGTACTACTGCCTGAATTCATCCAATAAGAACACAGATTTTTGTGTTACGTTGCAAAATGTCTTTCTACGGTGTGCCCCACTGAACACGACCCTGGTAATGGCTGTCTTTTGTCCATGATGAATGCAAAGCTGTTGTTCCCTTGCACACTGCATCAAATGGCTTTGTTGCTTTAGAGAAGTGGAAACACAATATTACACTTAAGTGCTGGAGTCTATTCTGCAGTGCTCTATGGTGGCTAATGTTGCGTATGTTATAGGAACAAACAAACAGTAACCCATCTGTTGTTTGTACACTTAGAAAAAAGGGTTCCAAAAGGGTTCCCTTTTTGGTTCCAGGTACAACCCTTTTCGGTTCCATGTGGAAAAGGTTCTACATGGAACCCAAAAGGGTTGTATCTGGAACCAAATAGTGTTCTTCAAAGGGTTCTCCTATGGGGACAGCCGAATAACCCTTTTAGGTTCTAGATAGATTCGGTTCTAGATAAAGACTGGTTGACTGACATCACACAAGTGATATGTGCGCAACGATGTGGCCGGAAGGCGTGCGTTGTTATGATTCTGAACGGTCAGATAGCTAGCAACAATGACAAGAAGCTGCCATGTGGGGAATCATAGGTGGCTTGTTTCAGCTCGTTGTATCTTGTTATTGATACCATGTATTTGAGAGACAACAAGTGCTCATTGTGCAAATGTATTTATGTTTTCAATAAACATTTAGAGACTAAATATAGTTTACATGTTGTCAACAGTCTAAGCCCACCCTGTCTGTTTTGCCCCATAGCTGCGCATGCTTCGGTTTGTTGCTAAACAACCGTGCCATCTATTAGACAATGTACAGTAAGGAAAAGAGATTCAATTAAGTATACTCTATGATGTCAAATTGTCAGTCACTCTAATAACCCAATGCTCAGACAGTTTATTTAGTTGTTGAGCTGTGTTGTCTGTTCTGATATGGGGCCCCTGCTCTTTGACCGTAAGATTGATTAGCATGGTCCCAGATCTCTTAGTGCTTCTTCACAACTGATATGCTGCATTGACACAGGCAGCCCAATTCAGATCTTTTGACCAATTATGGGCAAAAGATCTTATCTGATTGGTCAAAAGACCAATTATTGTGGGACCAGGCTAGTGATTGTGATTTATGCCTCTATCACAGGAGTATTCAAATCCTACCCTACAAGTTCCGGAAACCTGCTGTTTTTCTGTTCTACCTGATAATTATTTGCACCCATCTGGTGTCCCAGATCTAAATCAGTCCCTGATTAAAGGGGATCAATTCAAAAAGGCAGTGGAACTGTATTTGAGGTCCAGGTTTGAATTTGAGGGCTCTATCTCTCCTCAGAAAAGTATCCTGTCCTATGTCAAGTAATAATTAAACTCCCAACACATGCTGATTGTACAGTATTTCACAAGTGCTACACTGAAATTAGCAGACCGATGATAATAATATGCAGATGTATATAATATATTGTTATGCTGTAAAAGAAGAAAGCTATCTATGTCTGTATGTGATATAATGTATGTATTTATATTTATACTGTTTTTGGAACAATGCATGGTTGCATCAGGTCTGGGAGAGAGGTGTTATTTCTCTGATTGTGTCTGACTTTTATTTGCCATTTTTAATTACACTGTATATGTGAGTACAGATGCTTGTTGAACATACTGTATGTTTGTAAAGCCATTTTTCAATAAAACATATTTTTTTTAAGTTAGTTGTATTGACCTCATTATGTTGTATTTCTTTATTCATTTTTATGTATTAACGTTATTAATGGATGTATTATTAACTTTGTTATTATGGTGTTTAAATTATACACGGGACTCATAGCCTAAGCAGGGGTGGTGTATTATAGGGGATAGAGGGTGACTTTTTTTTATTTGATCCAATTAAGGAAACGAATGACTGACACACTGTCAAACTGATGACGACATATCCTACAGTCCTGTACTGTAGTAGCCTGACATTGAGCTATGGCTCTAGTCGATGCAAACTGCCCAACCTGCCAGTCCGCTGCGCGATAGACTCACACTCACACGAAATGGAATAATAACTAGGTAGCTGGAGTAAATCCTGTGTTTACTTTTGTTTATGTTTATGTGAACGTGAGGCACATGTATTGTTTTCTCAGTTAGGGAGACAACTGCTCGACAATTCTGGGAACCTTACCTTTGGAATTCCGTGCGCGTTTTCGGAAGGCGCGCTCCATCAGAATTACGTAAGGGACAACATGATTTTGAAACATATGGAATTTCTCTTGGTTCTACAATACTTTATTCCTTTGGTCACTCCAGAGGTTGCAGTTGAGAAAGGTATGTATTCGTTTACTTTTCCCGACCTTTAATAGTCATAATATGTGACACCAGTTTAGTCATTTTCAGTAGGCAAATCTTGTTTGGAAAGCTAGGATTCCCTGTCCATTTCCCGAAACCGACGTCAGAGACGTATTAGACATAGCCTAATATGATTAGGTATGTTATTTTTAGGGCTGTCAGAGTTAATCAGTTAAGTCCAGTTAACTTTTTGTAATATTAAATTGCACGAACAATTTTTATTATTGCATTGTCTGAAAGCGTTCAAAATACACAGAAAACATCCCAAATACATAATCTATAGCTACAGCTAAAAACAACGATGCAAAGTAAAAACAAGTTGACATTAAGGTTAAAGGAAGTGTGCTTTTTCAATTTACCAAATGTTGCTTACTTCAGACAAAATCAATACTTCAATATTCTTGTAATGTTTTTTGTATGAAAAATTAATTAATTAGAGCGAATTCAGAAGCAAATCCTGCGATTAACGAGATTAATCATTTGACAGCCCTATTTATTTTTGATGTAGCCTAATTATAAAGCATAATAATTGTGCATATTGTGTGCATAGCCACGGGAAGTATTTGTATTTATTATGGATCCCCACTCTTCCTGGGGTCCAGCAAAATTAAGGCAGTTATACATTTTAAAAACATTACAATACATTCATAACAGATTTCACAACATATTTAAGTGTGTGCCTCTACCCTACTACCACATATCTATAACACAAAATCAATTTGTACATGTGTGTATAGTGCGTATGTTATTGTGTGTTTGTATGCATGTGTCTATGTTTGTGTTGCTTCACTGTCCCCACTGTTCCATAAGGTGTATTTGTATCTGTGTTTTATATCTAATTTTACTGCTGGCATGAGTTACTTGATGTGGAATAGAGTTCCATGTAGTCATGGCTATATGTAGTACTGTGCACCTCCCATAGTCTGTTCTTGACTTGGGGACTGTGAAGAGACCTTTGGTGGCATGTCTTGTGGGGTATGCATGGGTGTCCGAGTTGTGTGCCAGTAGTTCAAAAAAGACAGCTCGGTTCATTCAACATGTCAATACCTCTCACAAATACAAGTAGTGATGAAGTCAATCTCTCCTCCACTTTGAGCAAGGAGAGATTGACATGCATATTATTAATGTTAGCTCTCTGTATACATCCAAGGTCCAGCCATGCTGCCCTGTTCTGAGCCAATTGTAATTTTCCTAAGTCCCTCTTTGTGGCACCTGACCACACGACTGAACAGTAGTCCAGGTGCGACAAAACTAGGGCCTGTAGGACCTGCCTGTCACGGTTTCGGCCGAGGCTGCTCCTCCTCCTTGCTCGGGCAGGCTTCGGCGGTCGTCATCCCCGGAGTACTAGCTGCCACCGTTGTATGTTTCGATGTTCGTTTGGTTTTGTCTAGTTGTTGTACACCTGTTCCCTGTTAGTGTGATTATGTACCCTTTATATGTTCCATTAGTTCTATATCGTGGAGCTCCGCCCCATAGGGGAGCTCTGCTCCTAGTGGTTTACCCTCTGCCCTAAGGCAGCAGCAGCCTGAGACAAAATTATGCACACACCTACAGCCAATAGGAGTACAGGTGTCCCTATAAGAGGGGATGCCTCCCCTCAATCAGCCTCCCTTTTTCTTCAGCGACTGGATGACTAGACTGAAGAGCCAAGAAGAGACGAAGCACAAGACTCAGGACGAAAAACGCTGTTGATATTCCAGTCATCAACGTCGTCTAAATGAGCACACCGGGAGATTTTCCACCCCCAAAAGCTCTTTTCAGAGCTCAGTGCAGATGCACTTCCATGGCGGCCGGTGACCACCACGACCTATGTTTCGTGTGTTTGGGATCCCAGCATGCCAAGGAAGGCGTCTGCAGTCCCCCGAATTGCGCCTCCTGTGCCCTCCTTTCTTTAAAGGAGAGGAAGCAGCGTTGGGCGTTTTTCAGGGAGGACATCCCCCTTGAGGATGTGCTGTCGATACTAGCCTCTGCTTCAGAGGCGTCGTCCGACGGCGCAGACTCGGGGGAAGATAAGGACTTTGAGGAGGGGTCTGGCATTCCAATGGAACAGTCGGACCCCGTCCCTCATACTTTCAAGCCCCCCTTTCCTTTGGAGAGCGAGAGGGCTTGTAGTCCCTATAGCGAAGGGGATACGAGCTCTGAGAGATCAGAAGCTCTCTCTTTTGCTGCAGCCTCTCTGAGATCGGATTTTCCGGGTCTCATTGAGAGAGCTGCTCAACGGCTGGTAATAACGCTGCCCCCTCTTCCCTCCGCACCGGAGGTTGATATGATGGAGGGCGGTCCTTATTCCAGGCCAAGGAAGGCGGCAGAGCCAGTGGCTCCTGCCATGCCTTCTTTGGCTAGGTACGTTGAGGGCTCGTGGGAGGCACCTTTAGCGGCGCGTTCGCCTGTAAAAGCGTATCTCCCATTCACGAGAGTGGAAGGAAGGTTTCAGGGTCAGGGAATCCCCAGGTTAGAGAGCGCCATGGCGGCGTATCTCGTACCGGGTTCGAGCCCTTGGCCCTCTTCCAAGAAGGCCACGTTGCCATCCCAGAAGGACCAACTCACAGCGTCGCTGTTAGAGAAGTCCTTTGGGTTGGGAGCCCAAGCTGTAGCAGCAGCTAACAACATTGCCCTCTTGGCGGCCTCTCTGTCCCGTTTAACCACGGGCAAGACAGAGCTGGCACCGGAGGAGGTGGAGGAGGCGTCCAGAATTTCTGGCGCCATACTCCACCTGACACAGGCGTCCGCAGTCTGCGCGGGGAGGTCCATGGCCACTTCGGTGGTCGGGGAACGACACCTCTGGTTGTCCTTGACATCCATGAAAGAGGCAGACAGGACGTCTCTCTTGAACGCCCCCCTCTCTGACGACGGCCTCTTTGGGGGTCGCAGTCAAAGAGGCGACTGGAGCGTTTTTCTAAGCTAGAGGAGGAGAAGAAGCAGCTGGCCAAGCACCTGCCGTTGGCAGGACGACTCGGCCCCCCTCCATCCCAAAGGCCATCTACCTCCGCCCCTCTAAGTAGACCGGGGTCTACGGCGAGGCGGCGTAATCGGCGTCATCCGGCGGCCACGAGCAGCAAGGGAACGGGCCCGGCCCTCCCAGCAGCTACGGTAGCCCCACTACAGCCGGCGAGGGAGGTGACGAGGACGCCGACCTGGCCCTCCAAGGGAGGCAAGAGGAGGCGTACGTGACGGGACGTGGGGGAGAGGATGGAGGACGCATCGATGGTGTCGAACGTGCCCACTGTTCCCCCCCACCCTTCGGTTGAAGGGATGGGTGTTGATGTAAATGCCTTTGTTGATGTATTTAATAAAGAGTTGGCTCCACCTGACTTTGTCAAAAAAGAGCCTCTTTTCCATAATACGTCAGAGAGCGTTCAAATCTCACCCTCTCTTCCTTACCACTCTAAGAGCCGCTCAGCCCACCGAGGGTGCGTTGCTGAACAGGCACTAAGAGTAGGTATCCAGAAGACCTCAATCAGGTCGTCACATCACACTTCACGTATAAGAAGTGCTTTACATAGAAGGCAGCAGTCCCGGTCAGATTCTGACATGAGGACGCAGCCGCTATTTGGGGATGGCGCACTAGCACAGACTAAGGTCTCCACTAGTACGAGCCAGACCCATGCTGCGTTCACGGAGGGCCCGATTACCGCGGTCACCAAGGTGCCCAGAGTATCGACGCCCCCAGGCATTGTAACACAGCAGCTATCTGGGGACGGCGCATTATCGCAGACCAAGGTCTCGGTTAATGCGATTCAGACCCATGCTACGTTCACGGAGGGCAGGATTACTAGGGTTATGGGTATAACCAAAGTATCAGCTCCCTTGACAGAACGAGCCAGTACTCACCACACTGAGCGTGAATCAACCCACCAGGGGTGCAGAGTTGAACACACACAGAAGGTGAAAGTTAAGAAGGTATCAAGGCGCCGCCTTGTTTTACCTCATTGAGACCTCATACTACAGACTTCTAGGAGTACTGTAGTGAAGGGCTCTGATAGCGAATTGCAGTCACCTAAGATGACGCAATCGCTTGCTGGGGATGGTGCCCTGCCGCAGGCTGTGGCCTCGGTCAGCGCAATTCAGACCCGCGATGCGTTCAAGGAGGGCAGGAATACGACGGTTACGGGTTTAACCGACGTCCCTGCTCCTCTTTCTTTCTCAGAACGCATTGATAGTTCCTCTCCCTTTCACGGGAGGCCCACCTTGGGCTGTTCCACCACTTCAATGTTGGGGAACAGTGGCGGTAAGGGCCATAGAGGAATACAGGTCCTTCCTACTGGATGCACCACAGCTTCGTGCCCAGCCACTTTCTCTGCATTGCTGGCAGTGGCGAAGAAGCTGCACCCTCTCACGCTGGCTAGAACAGACGTTGCAGAAGGGTTATGCTCTCCAATTCCACCGGACCCCACCCCCGTTCAGGGGAGTGGTGGAGACGGTGATGAAAACGCCAGACAAAGTGGCCGCTCTGATGACAGAGATTACGGAACTTTTGGCGAAGGAGACAGTAGTTCCCCGGGAGCAAAGGAACAAAGGGCTATATTCGCCTTATTTCCTAGTGCCCAAAAAGACGGGGGGAGTGAGGCCGATTTTGGATTTACGCATTCTCAACGAGAGCATAACCAAACGGCCCTTCCGAATGCTAACGACAAAACGTCTGCTGGAATGTGTCCAGAGAGGGGACTTCTGTACGAGCATAGACCTAAAGGACGCGTACTTTCATGTACCGGTTCAGCCGCGTCACAGGAAGTTTCTGCGGTTCGCCTTTCAAGGGGTGGCGTACGAATACACGAGGATGCCATTTGGGTACGCCCTGGCACCTCGCACATTTTCCAAGTGTGTGGAGGCGGCATTGGAACCGTTGCGTCGTCAGGGAATACGGCTACTAGCCTACCTGGACGACCTACTGGTTCTCGCCCCGTCAGCAGAGCTGGCGATCACTCACACAACACAGACAGTGATGCATCTCACAAGTCTGGGGTTTGCTGTGAATTGGAAAAAGAGCGCGCCCTGGCCCACTCATCAGATTGTCTACCTGGGGATACAGCTAGACACTGTGAGGATGAGGGCTCGATTTCGGACCCCGAAGGGTAGCCTTGTTGCTAGCCCTGAGGAAGTGTCGTCCGAATCACACGGTGACGGCGCTGTCGATCATGTCACTTTTGGGTCTCATGTCGTCAGCCCACTCTGTGGTTCCGCTGGGACTCCTGCATATGCGCAGGATGCAGCGATGGTTCGCCCAACTAAGACTAGACCCATTGCGTCAACGTCATCGGTTGGTGGTGGTTCCACTCTCGCTCAGTGCAGATCTGAACTATTGGAGAAACCCGCGCGTTCTCACGCACGGAGTCCCGATAGGAAAGGTGTCCTCTCACATCCCAGTATTCACGGATGCGTCCCTGACAGGATGGGGAGGGACATGTCAGACTCAAGCGATAGGAGGTGTGTGGCCTCAATCAGGTCGTCATATCAACCTCTTGGAGTTGGAAACGGTTCGACTGGTTCTGACCCACTTCGCGTCTACCCTTCGGGGTCGCGATGTGCTGGTCTGGTCAGACAACCGGACCACAGTAGCTCACATAAATCGCCAGGGAGGAGTCAGGTCTCCTGCTCTCCATCGGGCAGCAGAGGAATTGTGGCTGTGGGCTCACGAGCACCTTCGCTCATTGAGAGCAACACACATTCCGGGCTACTTGAACGTAGGAGCAGACCTCATGTCAAGAGGGGGTCCTCGAGACGACGAGTGGTGTCTGCATCCGGACATTGTTCTCCAGATTTGGGAACAATTCGGGAGAGCCCAGGTGGACCTATTCGCGTCACGTGTGAACGCGCAATGTCCTCTGTGGTTTTCTCTGAGGGAACAGGACGAACCGCCACTGGGAAGGGACGCCTTTTCGCACCAACCGTGGCCGAGAGTTCTCCTGTATGCATTCCCTCCGCTGTCCTGCATTCTCCCACTGCTAGCCAGGGTGAGGTCAGGGGGGCTGTCAGTGATACTGATAGCGCCCGATCGCCCGGGGGCTCCGTGGTTTGCGGAGATGAGTCAGATGTTGATTGCGCCACCTTGGCCAATTCCACATCGACGGGACGCGTTGTCTCAGGCGGGAGGCACGATAGGGAAATTGCCCATAATCGGCCAACCACTGAAGGCCTGGCTGCTGAGAGGGACAGGCTAGAGCGCCGTGGGTTATCTGATGCAGTGATCAGGACCATACAGGGTTCACGTGCCAGTTCCACTTCTAAGATGTATGCCAGTAGATGGAACGTGTTTTCACGATGGTGTGTCACACAAGGTGTAGACCCCATGAGCTGTCAGGTGGAGAGTATTCTCTCTTTTCTACAGCTCATGTTTGATAAGCAAAAATCGCCTGCCACTATTAGGGTGTTTGCAGCAGCGATTTCAGCTTGTCATGAGGGGTTTGGCAGAGACAATGTCTTTAGCCACCCTCTAGTGAAACGCTTCCTATTAGGAACGCGGTGACTTAGGCCAACACCTAGAGTCACGCTTCCTCAGTGGGATTTGGCTTTGGTACTCGAAGCGCTATGTAAGTCGCCGTTCGAGCCATTGAATCAAATACCCCTCAAGATGCTGTCTATTAAGACAGCACTGTTGCTCGCTTTGACTACAGCTAAGCGGGTTAGTGATTTGTGTGCTCTTTCGACGAGACCTGACTGCCTGGCCATCAATGGTGACCTGAGCAGAGCAGTGTTACGTCCTAACCCGGCATTTGTGCCGAAGGTTATTAAGAGTTCATATAGGTCACAGACCGTGGAGCTGTGGGCTTTTTCTCCTCCTCCTCATAGAGAGAGGAGTGAGGAAAAGCTCCATCGCCTGTGCCCGGTACGCGCTTTGGCGTGTTACGTCGAGCGCACAGCAGCGATCAGGTCATCGCCTCAGTTGTTTGTGTGTCACGGTGCGGCTGCACTAGGTAGACCACTTTCAAAACAGCGGTTGTCTCACTGGCTTTGTGAAGGCATTGAGACAGCTTATGAGGCAGCGGGGCGGCAATTGCCTCAGGGTATCAGGGCTCACTCCACTCGTGGAGTAGCGGCTTCTACTGCCCTTTTCAGAGGAACAGGGGTAGAGGATATCTGTAGAGCAGCATCCTGGTCGACGCAGTCTCCATTTATCCGTTTCTATCTCTTAGATATGTCTTCTAACTCTCTGGCTCGATCTGTACTCAGCGTGGCTGAAGGGAGATCTTGAGCAAGATAGAGAGGAGAAGCAGGACTGTGGACATAGGTTTCCATCAGGTCCGCTTTGGTTAGGAAGACGTGTTTTTGATAGATGTGTTTTCTAACTCTTTGGCTCGGTCTGTACTCAGCATAGCTGAAGGGAGATCTTGAGCTAGGAAGAGAGGGAAAAGCAGGGCTATGGACAGGGTTTCCATCAGGTCCGCTTTGGATAAGAAAACATATTTTGTGGCATGAATCCTGACTGACAGGGTCAGTACAGTAGAGGCATGCGTTGATTAACAGAATGTGAGGTCATCTATCTGCTTGTTCAGTTAGTATGACTCATGTTTTTGTTCCTGCCCACTAATCTCTGGGATTCCATTGAGTGAGTGAGGCGGTCTACCGCGTTTACAATGTAGAGTGACACTTGGTGTCATTCCATTAGTGGTCGGTAGTGTTTTCACAGGATATTGAGGCACATCTATCTGCTAGTACAGATTAGTATGGCTTCTATTCTGGTGATCTGCCCACTAGTCATTGGCATTGCCATTGGACTAGGTGGGGCGGGTCTTTAACCGATGACTCGGTATATTGTGACGCCCGTAGGGGTTTTTAGTTGCAGTACTGCGGGACTCGTTTGCAGCCATTGCTAGGCCTGACTTTCTCGTTTCGATGGGAAGTGTTAGGTTCGGCAGGGAGTACATTTTGGAGCGCTACGCTCCGCCTTAAACCACTAGGAGCAGAGCTCCCCTATGGGGCGGAGCTCCACGATATAGAACGATTAGTTACCGGAGTGTAACTCCAGTTCTATGAGTGGAGCGGAGCCCCATAGGACTTAAGGCCCTGCCGACCCTCTCTAGTCTCGCTGAAGAAAAATATCTCGGGAGGTTGATTGAGGGGAGGCATCCCCTCTTATAGGGACACCTGTACTCCTATTGGCTGTAGGTGTGTGCATAATTTTGTCTCAGGCTGCTGCTGCTGTCACGGTTTCGGCCGAGGCGGCTCCTCCTCCTTGTTCGGGCAGGTTTCGCCGGTCGTCGTCTCCGGAGTTCTAGCTGCCACCGCTCGATGTTTCGTGTTTGTTTGGTTTTGTCTGTTAGTCACACCTGTTTTGTGTTAGGTCTCGTTTAGCACCCTATTTAGTTTCCTTGTTGTTAGGTTTGTGTTGTGTGTGATTGTTCGTGTCGTGGTTGCGCTACCTGTTACGGTACGCTATTTTCCGTAGTTTCCTCCTTGTGTTTAGGAGAGATTTACGCACCTTTGTGTGCGCTTGCATTACGCCTGTGTGCGTCTTTTTGCCTCCGGGCTGTTGTGGATTATTTTTGTGCTAGTAAAGTCTTGTTGGACTTACCCTCTGCTGCCTGCGCCTGATTCCACACCACACCTATACACAGCAACGTGACAGAATCACACACCACCAGATGGAATCAGCAGGAGCACCCGTCGACCCCATGGAGGAGCGTCTCCTTGGACACGAGCACCGGATCAACCGTATCGGGCACGCCTTGGAGGGCGTCATGGACACCCTTCGTCGATGGGAGACCAGCGGGGTTCCCATAGCCCCACCTATCGCACCATCACCTTCACCACCGGACAACCAGCCCGTCCATCGACCGGAACCCAGTGGGATTCGGCTCTCGCTCCCGAGGGCGTGACGACGGCACCGCTGCCGGGTGTCAGGGGTTCCTCCTACAAGTGGAGCTCTACATTGCCACCATACACCCGGCGCCCTCGGGATACGAGAGCGTGTCCGCCCTCATCTCCTGTCTCACCGGCAAGGCGTTGGAGTGGGCCAACGCTGAGTGGAGGGGAATAGACGCCGCCACCGTCACGTATGCGGAGTTCTCCCGTCGCTTCCGTGCGGTCTTCGACCATCCACCAGAGGGGAGAGCGGCGGGGGAACGTCTATTCCACCTCCGACAGGGGATGAGGAGCGCTCAGGCGTTCGCACTGGAGTTCCGGACTCCTAGCGGCTGATGCGGGGTGGAGTGAGAGGGCCCTCATAGACCACTTCCGATGTAGCCTTCGGGAGGACGTCCGCAGGGAGTTAGCCTGCAGGGACAGTACACTAACATTTAACCAGCTGGTGGACATGGCCATCAGACTGGACAACCTGCTGGCGACCCGCGGACGTCCCAGGTGGGGGCCTCCCATTCCACCCTCCAGCGCCTCCGAGCAGTGTCCGATGGAGCTTGGAGGTGCTGGCGCTAGAGGGAGAGGAGGTAGGAGCCCGAGGGGGGCAGTCTCCTGCACCAAGTGTGGGCGCGGAGGGCACACCGCGGCTAGGTGCTGGGGAGGGTCCCCTGGGGAGGGAGAGAGCCGGTCGTACAGTGGGGAGTCCACCCAGGTGAGTAGGCGCCCTACTTACCCAGAGCTTTCTGTCGTGCACATTACCTTACCTGTTTGTTTCCCACAGGTTGCACCTCGGTCCCAGCATAAGGCGCTAGTCGATTCAGGCGCAGCTGGGAATTTTGTAGACCGGAGATTCTGTATTAAGTTAGGGATTCCCCTCCTTCCAGTCGACAAACCCTTTCCTGTACATGCCCTAGATAGTCGTCCGTTAGGATCTGGGTTGATTGGGGAGGTCACAGCGCCACTTAGGATGAGGACGCAGGGGGTCATAAGGAGACGATTCAACTCTATCTGATCGACTCTCCTGCGTATCCGGTGGTACTGGGGCTTCCCTGGTTGATGACCCATGATCCTACTATTTCGTGGCGAGAGAAAGCTCTTAAAGGGTGGTCTGCTCAGTGTGAGGGGTTATGTCTGGGTGTTTCCGTAGGGGCGACCTCGGGTGGAGAGTCCGAACCAGATGCCAGCACTGCACATTCCTCCTGAGTATGAGGATTTGGCGCTTGTGTTCAGTAAGACCAGAGCGGCACAGTTGCCACCTCATAGACAAGGGGATTGTGCGATAGACCTCCAGACAGGAGCAGCGCTTCAGCGGAGCCATGTGTATCCTTTGTCACAGGAGGAGAAAAAGGCAATGGAGACTTACATTGCCGAGTCTCTGAGACAAGGATACATACGGGCCTCCACTTCTCCCGCGTCCTCGAGCTTCTTTTTGTGAAGAAAAAGGATGGAGGTTTGCGTCCGTGTATTGATTACCGCGGTCTCAATCAGGTGACGGTGAAGTACAGCTATCCACTTCCTCTGATTGGGACTATGACGGAGTCCTTACACGGGGCAAGGTTCTTCACAAAATTGGATCTCAGGAGCGCATATAACTTGGTGCGCATTAGGGAGGGCGATGAGTGGAAGACAGCATTTAGTACTACATCCGGCCATTACGAGTATCTCGTCATGCCATATGGGTTAATGAATGCTCCATCAGTCTTCCAATCGTTTGTAGACGAACTTTTCCGGGACATGCAGGCGCAGGGAGTAGTGGTGTACATAGATGATATTCTTGTGTACAGTGCTACTCGGGCCGAGCATGTAGCCCTGGTGCGCAGGGTATTGAGGAGACTGTTGGAGCATGACCTGTATGTCAAAGCTGAGAAATGTCTGTTCTTCCAGGAGTCAGTTTCCTTTTTGGGTTACCAGTTGTCTGCGTCGGGGGTGAGAATGGAGGTGGACCGAGTGTCCGCCGTGCGTAATTGGCAAACCCCAACTACGGTTAAAGAGGTGCAGCGGTTCTTGGGTTTTGCGAATTACTACCGGAGGTTTATCCGGGGTTTTTGGACAGGTGGCAGCTCCCATAACGTCTCTGCTGAAGGGGGGTCCGGTGCGCTTGCAGTGGTCAGCTGAGGCGGACAGGGCCTTTGGGAGACTGAAGGACCTGTTTACCTCGGCCCCGGTGTTGGCGCACCCGGATCCCACTTTACCCTTCCAAGTTGAGGTGGACGCGTCTGAGGCCGGTATCGGGGCAGTTCTTTCTCAACGATCCGGTACACCACCTAAGCTCCGCCCCTGTGCTTTTTATTCTAAGAAGCTCAGTTCGGCGGAGCGGAATTATGACGTAGGGGACAGGGAGCTGTTAGCCGTAGTACAGGCCCTAAAGGTGTGGAGGCATTGGCTTGAGGGGGCTCAGCACCCTTTCCTCATTCTGACCGACCATCGTAACCTGGAGTACATTCGGGCAGCTAGGAGGCTGAATCCTCGCCAGGCTCGATGGACTATGTTTCTCGCCCGGTTTGTGTTCAAGATCACTTACATCCCTGGGTCCCAGAACGGGGAAGGCAGATGCTCTGTCCCGTCGGTATGACACGGAGGAGAGGTGCGTGGAGTCCATTCCCATACTACCGGAGTCTTGTCTGGTGGCACCGGTGGTGTGGGAGGTCGATGCGGAGATCGAGCGGGCGTTACGCACCGAGCCTAGTCCTCCCCAGTGTCCGGTGGGTCGGGTGTACGTTCCACCTCGAGGTCCGGGATCGGCTGATTTATTGGGCTCACACGTCCCCCTCCTCTGGACATCCGGGTATTGGCCGGACGGTGCACTGCCTTAGTACGAAGTACTGGTGGCCAACGTTAGCCAGGGATGTGAGGGTTTATGTCTCCTCCTGCTCAGTATGTGCCCAGTGTAAGGCGCCCAGACACTTGCCCAGGGGTAAATTACAGCCCCTGCCCGTTCCACAACGACCCTGGTCTCACCTCTCGGTGGATTTTGTTACCGATCTTCCCTCCTCCCAGGGGAATACCACCATCCTGGTCGTTGTGGATCGGTTCTCGAAGGCCTGTCGTCTCCTTCCCCTGCCGGGTCTTCCTACGGCCCTACAGACCGCTGAGGCTCTATTTACTCACGTCTTCCGGCATTACGGGGTTCCCGAGGATATAGTGTCCGATCGAGGCCCCCAGTTTACCTCCAGAGTCTGGAGAGCATTTATGGAACGTTTGGGGGTCTCGGTGAGCCTTACCTCGGGTTACCACCCGGAGAGTAATGGGCAGGTTGAACGAGTCAACCAGGATGTGGGTAGGTTTCTGAGGTCATATTGTCAGGGCCGGCCGGAGGAGTGGGCGAGATATGTGCCCTGGGCCGAGATGGCACAGAACTCTCTCCGCCACTCCTCCACCCAACTAACCCCTTTCCAGTGTGTATTAGGGTACCAGCCGGTTCTGGCACCATGGCATGAGAGCCAGATCGAGGCCCCCGCTGTAGATGAGTGGGTGCGGCACTCGGAGGAGACGTGGGACGCTGCACACGTCCATCTGCAGCGTGCCATACGTCGACAGAAGACGAGCGCCGACCTACACCGCAGTGAGGGGCCAGTGTACGCACCTGGAGATCGAGTCTGGCTCTCAACCAGAAACCTGCCCCTCCGCCTGCCCTGCCGGAAGCTGGGTCGGCGGTTTGTGGGGCCTTTTAAAGTCCTGAGGAGATTGAACGAGGTGTGTTACAGGTTAGAACTACCTATTGATTACAAGAATATTAACCCCTCGTTCCATGTGTCTCTCCTCAGGCCGGTGGTAGCTGGTCCACTCCAGGACTTTGAGATTGAGGAGACTCCTCCGGCCCCGTTGGACATCGAGGGGGCTCCGGCGTACACGGTTCGGACCATCCTGGATTCGAGACGCCGGATGGGGGGTCTCCAATATCTCGTGGAGTGGGAGGGGTACGGTCCGGAGGAGCGGTGCTGGGTGCCAAGGAGGGACATTCTGGATTCGTCCCTGATGACCGAATTCCATCGTGGTCATCCTACGCGCCCTGCTCCGCGTCCCCCTGGTCGTCCCCGAGGCCGGGGGGGGTACTGTCACGGTTTCGGCCGAGGCGGCTCCTCCTCCTTGTTCGGGCAGGTTTCGCCGGTCGTCGTCTCCGGAGTTCTAGCTGCCACCGCTCGATGTTTCGTGTTTGTTTGGTTTTGTCTGTTAGTCACACCTGTTTTGTGTTAGGTCTCGTTTAGCACCCTATTTAGTTTCCTTGTTGTTAGGTTTGTGTTGTGTGTGATTGTTCGTGTCGTGGTTGCGCTACCTGTTACGGTACGCTATTTTCCGTAGTTTCCTCCTTGTGTTTAGGAGAGATTTACGCACCTTTGTGTGCGCTTGCATTACGCCTGTGTGCGTCTTTTTGCCTCCGGGCTGTTGTGGATTATTTTTGTGCTAGTAAAGTCTTGTTGGACTTACCCTCTGCTGCCTGCGCCTGATTCCACACCACACCTATACACAGCAACGTGACAGCTGCCTTAGGGAAGAGGGTAAACCACTAGGAGCAGAGCTCCCCTATGGGGCTCCGCTCCACTCATAGAACTGGAGTTACACTCCGGTAACTAATCGTTTGTCATGTGTTGTGTGTAATTGTTTTCACCTGTCGTTTGGTGCAGTGCTGTTTGCCAGTCGCTCATTTTGTACCGTCGCACTGTTGTTTTGTGCGCAGTCGGTTTTGGAGTGTTTTACGCACTGTGGCGTATTGTTCGCCTCCGGGTTGGTTAGACCCGTTTTGTTATTTTGGTTTATGCAAGTAAAGTCTGGTTTGACTTAGCTCCTGTGTCCTGCATTTGATTCACACCACATCCGCATCAGAGTTCGCCACACTGCCTTGTTGATAATGCTGTTAAGAATGCAGAGCAGCGCTTTATTATAGACAGACTTCTCCCCATCCTAGCTACTGTTGTATCAATATGTTTTGACAATGACAGTTTACAATCCAGGGTTACCACAACCAATTTAGTCTCCTCAACTTGCTCAATTATTACAAGATTTCGTTTTAGTAAATGATTTGTCCCAAATACAATGCTTTTAGTTTTTGAAATATTTAGGACTAACTTATTCCTTGCCACCCATTCTAAAACTAACTGCAGCTCTTTGTTAAGTGTTGCTGTCATTTCAGTCGCTGTAGTAGCTGACGTGTATAGTGTTGAGTAATCCACATACATAGACACGCTGGCTTTATTCAAAGCCATAACACATACAGTACCAGTCAAGAGTTTGGACCCACCTACTCATTCAAGGGTTTTTCTTTATTTTTGCTATTTTCTACATTGTAGAATAGTGAAGACATCAAAACAATGACATAACACATATGGAATCATGTAGTAACCAAAACGGTGTTAAACAAATCAAATTATATTTTCTATTTGAGATTCTTCAAATAGCCACCCTTTGCCTTGATGACAGCTTTGTGCACTCTTGGCATTCTCTTAACCAGCTTCACCTGGAATGCTTTTCAAACAGTCTTGAAGGAGTTCCCACATATGCTGAGCACTTGTTAGCTGCTTTTCCTTCACTCTGCCGTCCGACTAATCCCAAACCATCTCAATTGGGTTGAGGTAGGGGGATTATGGAGGCCAGGTCATCTGATGCAGCACTCCATCACTCTCCTTCTTGGTAAAATAGCCCTTCCACAGCCTGGAGGTGTGTTGGGTAATTGTCCTGTTGAAAAACAAATGATAGTCCCACTAAGCCCAAACCAGATGGGATGGCGTATTGCTGCAGAATGCTGTGGTAGCCATGCTGGTTAAGTGTGCCTTGAATTCTAAATAAATCACAGACAGTGTCACCAGCAAAGCACCCCCACACCAAAACACCACCTCCTCCATGCTTTACGGTGGGAACTACACATGCAGAGATCATCCGTTCACCCACACCGCGTCTCACAAAGACACGGCGGTTTGAACCAAAAATCTCCAATTTGGACTCCAGACCAAAGGTCCAATTTCCACCGGTCTAATGACCATTGCTTGTGTTTCTTGGGCCAAGCAACTCTCTTCTTCTTATTGGTGTCGTTTAGTAGTGGTTTCTTTGCAGCAATTCGACCATGAAGGACTGATTCACACAGTCTCCTCTGAACCGTTGATGTTGAGATGTGTCTGTTACTTGGACTCTGTGAAGCATTTATTTGGGCTGCAATTTCTAAGGCTGGTAACTCTAATGAACTTATCCTCTGCAGCAGAAGTAACTCTGGGTCTTCCAATCCTGTGGCGGTCCTCATGAGAGCCAGTTTCATCATAGCGCTTAATGGGTTTTGCGACTGCACAAATGTTCCGTATTGACTGACCTTAAAGTACTGATGGAGTGTCGTTTCTCTTTGCTTATTTTAGCTGTTCTTGCCATAATAAGGAGTTGGTCTTTTACCAAACAAGGGTATCTTCTGTATACCACCCCTACCTTGTCACAACACAACTGATTGGCTCAAACGCATTAAGAAGGAAAGAAATTCCACAAATTAACTTTTAAGAAGGCACACCTATAATATAATAATAATTGAAATGCATTCCAGGTGACTATCTCATGAAGCTGGTTGAGAGATTGCCAAGAGTGTGCAAGCTGTCATCAAGGCAAAGGGTGGCTATTTGAAGAATCTCAAATACAAAATATATTTTGATTTGTTTAACACTTTTTTGGTTACTACATGATTCCAAATGTGTTATTTCATAGTTTTGATGTCTTCACTATTATTCTACAATGTAAAAAATAGTAAAAATACAGAAACACCCTTGAATGAGTAGGTGTGTCCAAACTTTTGACTGGTAGTGTACGTTTTTCCAGCAACAGACTATGATCGATAATGTCAAAAGCCACACTGAAGTCTCACAAAACAGCCCCAACAATATTTTTATCATCAATTTCTCTCAGCCAATCATCAGTCAGTTGTGTAAGTGCTGTGCTTGTTGAATGTCCTTCCCTATAAGCGTGCTGAAAGTCTGTTGTCAATTTGTTTACTGTAAAATTGCATTTTATCTGGTCAAACACAATTTTTTGCAAAGGTTTACTGGCTGATTGGTTGGCTATTTTAGCCAGTTGTCACGCCCTGACTCAGGGGACTCTTATATGTTGAGTCAGGGTGTGAATGTTCTGTGTTGTATTTTTTATGTTTGTGATCTGGTATGTATGGTTCTATGTTGGCCGGTGTGGTTCCCAATCAGAGGCAGCTGTCGCTCGTTGTCTCTGATTGGGGACCATACTTAGGCAGCCTATTGGCACTGTCTAGTTGTGGGATCTTGTTCCTGGTAAGGTTAGTTGTGTGTCTACCTTAGGACTTCACGTTTAGTTTCCTTTGTTGTTTTGTCGTGTGTTTATAGTTCAATAAACATGTACGCATATCACGCTGCGCCTTGGTCTGACCCGTCATTCAACGAACGTGACACCAGTTAAGGGGGCTTTACTATTCTTAGGTAGGGGAATAACTTTTGCTTCCCTCCAGGCCTGAGGGCACACACTTTCTAGTAGGCTTAAATTATAGATATGGCAAATAGGAGTGGCAATATCGTCTGCTATTATCCTCAGTAATTTTCCATCCAAGTTCTCAGACCCCGGTGGCTTGTCATTGTTGATCGACAATAATAATTGTTTCACCTCTTCCAAAATTACAATGCTTGTCTTTCATAATTTGCTCAGACATACTTGGATGTGTAGTGTCAGCGTTTGTTGCTGGTATGCCTAAGCTTTCTAATCTTGCCAATGAAACAATCATTAAAGTAGTTGGCAATATCAGTGGGTTTTGTGATGAATCTGATTCAATGAATGATGGCGCGGAGTTTGCCTTTTTGCCCAAAATTTCATTTAAGGTGCTCCAAAGCTTTTTACTATCATTCTTGTCATTTATGTTTGTTTCATAGTGTAGTTTCTTCTTCTTTTTATTCAGTTTAGTTACATGATTTCTCAATTTGCAGTACGTTTGCCAATCGGTTGTACAGCCAGACCTATTTGCAATTCCATTTGCCTCATCCCTCTCAACCATACAATTTTCAATTCCTCATCAATCCACGGGGATTTAACAGTTTTAAAAGTAATTTTCTTAATGGGTGCATGCTTATTAGTAACTGTGATATGCAATTTCATAAATGTGTCAAATCAAATCAAATCAAATTTTATTGGTCACATGCGCCGAATACAACAGGTGCAGACATTACAGTGAAATGCTTACTTACAGCCCTTAACCAACAGTGCATTTATTTTAAACAAAAAAGTAAGAATAAAACAACAACAAAAAAGTGTTGAGAAAAAAAGAGCAGAAGTAAAATAAAGTGACAGTAGGGAGGCTATATATACAGTAAAATAAAGTGACAGTAGGGAGGCTATATATACAGGGGGGTACCGTTGCATTGTCAATGTGCGGGGGGCACCGGCTAGTTGAGGTAGTTGAGGTAATATGTACATGTGGGTAGAGTTAAAGTGACTATGCATAAATACTTAACAGAGTAGCAGCAGCGTAAAAGGATGGGGTGGGGGGGGCAGTGCAAATAGTCCGGGTAGCCATGATTAGCTGTTCAGGAGTCTTATGGCTTGGGGGTAGAAGCTGTTGAGAAGTCTTTTGGACCTAGACTTGGCACTCCGGTACCGCTTGCCGTGCGGTAGCAGAGAGAACAGTCTATGACTAGGGTGGCTGGAGTCTTTGACAATTTTGAGGGCCTTCCTCTGACACCGCCTGGTATAGAGGTCCTGGATGGCAGGGAGCTTTGCCCCAGTGATGTACTGGGCCGTACGCACTACCCTCTGTAGTGCCTTGCGGTCAGAGGCCAAGCAGTTGCCATACCAGGCGGTGATGCAACCAGTCAGGATGCTCTCGATGGTGCAGCTGTAGAATTTTTTGAGGATCTGAGGACCCATGCCAAATCTTTTTAGTCTCCTGAGGGGGAATAGGCTTTGTCGTGCCCTCTTCACGACTGTCTTGGTGTGTTTGGACCATGATAGTTCGTTGGTGATGTGGACACCAAGGAACTTGAAGCTCTCAACCTGTTCCACTACAGCCCCGTCGATGAGAATGGGGGCGTGCTCAGTCCTCTTTTTTTTCCTGTAGTCCACAATCATCTCCTTTGTCTTGGTCACGTTGAGGGAGAGGTTGTTGTCCTGGCACCACACGGCCAGATCTCTGACCTCCTCCCTATAGGCTGTCTCATCGTTGTCGGTGATCAGGCCTACCACTGTTGTGTCGTCGGCAAACTTAATGATGGTGTTGGAGTCGTGCCTAGCCATGCAGTCATGGGTGAACAGAGAGTACAGGAGGGGACTGAGCACGCACCCCTGAGGGGCCCCCGTGTTGAGGATCAGTGTGGCAGATGTGTTGTTACCTACCCTTACCACCTGGGGGCGGCCCGTCAGGAAGTCCAGGATCCAGTTGCAGAGGGAGGTGTTTAGTCCCAGGATCCTTAGCTTAGTGATGAGCTTAGAGGGCACTATGGTGTTGAATGCTGAGCTGTAGTCAATGAATAGCATTCTCACGTAGGTGTTCCTCTTGTCCAGGTGGGAAAGGGCAGTGTGGAGTGCGATAGAGATTGCATCATCTGTGGATCTGTTGGGGCGGTATGCAAATTGGAGTGGGTCTAGGGTTTCTGGGATTATGCTGTTGATGTGAGCCATGACCAGTCTTTCAAAGCACTTCATGGCTACAGACGTCAGTGCTACGGGTCGGTAGTCATTTAGGCAGGTTATCTTAGAGTTCTTGGGCACGGGGACTATGGTGGTCTGCTTGAAACATGTTGGTATTACAGACTCAGTCAGGGACATGTTGAAAATGTCAGTGAAGACACTTGCCAGTTGGTCAGCACATGCTCGGAGTACACGTCCTGGTAATCCGTCTGGCCCTGCGGCCTTGTGAATGTTGACCTGCTTAAAAGTCTTACTCACATCGGCTACGGAGAGCGTGATCACATAGTCGTCCGGAACAGCTGGTGCTCTCATGCATGCTTCAGTGTTGCTTGCCTCGAAGCGAGCATAGAAGTGGTTTAGCTCGTCTGGTAGGCTTGTGTCACTGGGCAGCTCGCGGCTGTGCTTCCCTTTGTAGTCTGTAATAGTTTTCAAGCCCTGCCACATCCGACGAGCGTCAGAGCCAGTGTAGTATGATTCAATCTTAGACCTGTATTGACTCTTTGCCTGTTTGATGGTTCGTCGGAGGTCATAGCGGGATTTCTTATAAGCGTCCGGGTTAGAGTCCCGTTCCTTGAAAGCGGCAGCTCTACCCTTTAGCTCAGTGCGGATGTTTCCTGTAATCCATGGCTTCTGGTTGGGGTATGTACGTACGGTCACTGTGGGGACGACATCATCGATGCACTTATTGATGAAGCCAGTGACTGATGTGGTGTACTCCTCAATGCTGTCTGAAGAATCCCGGAACATGTTCCAGTCTGTGCTAGCAAAACAGTCCTGTAGCTTAGCATCTGCGTCATCTGACCACTTTTTTATTAGCCGAATCACTGGTGCTTCCTGCTTCAGTTTTTGCTTATAAGCAGGAATCAGGAGGATAGAGTTATGGTCAGATTTGCCAAATGGAGGGCGAGGGAGAGCTTTGTATGCGTCTCTGTGTGTGGAGTAAAGGTGGTCTAGAGTTTTTTCCCCTCTGGTTGCACATTTAACATGCTGGTAGAAATGAGGTAGAACGGATTTAAGTTTCCCTGCATTAAAGTCCCCGGCTACTAGGAGCGCTGCATCTGGATGAGCGTTTTCCTGTTGATTAATGGCCTTGTACAACTCATTCAGTGCAATCTTAATGCCAGCATTGGTTTGTGGTGGTAAATAGACAGCTATGAAAAATATAGATGAAAACTCTCTTGGTAAATAGTGTGGTCTACAGCTTATCATAAGATACTCTACCTCAGGCGAGCAAAACCTAGAGACTTCCTTAGTATTTGATTTTGTGCACCAGCTGTTGTTTACAAATATACAGAGACCGCCACCCCTCGTCTTACCGGAGTTTGCCGTTCTGTCCTGCCGATGTAGCGTATAGCCTGCTAGCTGAATGTTGTCATTGTTGTCGTTCAGCCACGACTCCGTAAAACATAAGATATTACAGTTTTTAATGTCCCGTTGGTAGGATAACCGTAATCTTAAATCGTCAATTTTATTCTCAAAAGATTGAACATTGGCTAATAGGATTGATGGGAGAGGCAGTTTACTCGTTCGCCGTCGGATCCTTACAAGGCACCCGGATCTGCGTCCACGATATCTCCGTCTCTTCCTCACGCGAATGACGGGGATCTGGGCCTTGTCGGGAGTCTGTAGAATATCCTTCGCGAACGCCTCGTTGAAGAAAAAGTCTTCGTCCAACGCGAGGTGAGTAATCGCTGTCCTGATATCCAGAAGCTCTCTTTGGTTATAAGAGACGATGGCAGAAACATTATGTACAAAATAAATTACAAATAACGCGGAAAAACACACATAGTAGTACAATTGGTTAGAGGGCTGTAAAACGGCAGCCATCTTCTTCCGGCGCTGTTCAGAGTGCAGTGTCTGATTGCTCGTCATTACACACCACAGACCAACAAATATTCTTCACATCAACAACATTGGAATCACTACAGAACTTATTGTATGACTTATTATACACAATATTAAGCCCAGCCTTTGGAACTTGGGTTTTCCTAGATATGGCTACTATATTGTGATCACTACATCCGATGGATTTGGATACTGCTTTCAAACAATTTCTGCAGCATTAGTAAAGATATGATCAATACATGTTGATGATTTAATTCCTATACTGTTTGTGACTACCCTGGTAGGTTGATTGATAACCTGAACCAGGTTGCAGGCACTAGTTACAGTTTGAAGCTTTCTCTTGAGTGGGCAGCCTGATGAAAGCCAGTCAATATTTAAATCACCCAGCAAGTATACCTCTCTATTGATATCACATACATTATCAAGCATTTCACACATGTTATCCAGATACTGACTGTTAGCACTTGGTGGTCTATAGCAGCTTCCCACCAGAATGGGCTTTATGTGAGGCAGGTGAACCTGTACCATATTATTAAGTAGGGGTGCTGAGGGTGCTGCGGCACCCCCTGATAAATAGGTGCAATATGCAGAAATCACTCCACCATTTCCTGGTTGCTAAAATTCTAATAGTTTACCTAATTTCAGTTTATATGTCAAAACAAGCAATTACAGTGTAGAGAATCATTGTACCATCTAAACCGCTGCGATATATATTTTCCATAACCAAAGATATTATATTTTCAGCTGTTTGAAGCTGGTGGGCAAAACCGAAAGTAAAAGATGCAAAAACGAAACTTAAGAACGGGAAGCATAGAAATAGAGCACATAGAACAGATCTACCGCTGCTTAGATTTGCTTTCAAAATTAGTGCACTAGATCTTTATTACTCCTGTATGAGCGGAGAAAAATACTTGTGCAAACAAATACAGTGCAAACAAACCCATAAACTGCAGAGACAGAACCATAAGCAAACCTGTCAGCATCTCTATTGCTAAACCCACAGGTAGGTAACAATCACTGTGGGGTGAATCCTGACTTCCAATCCTAACTTCACAATTTCACTTAGTCTCCCATTGAAATCAATTCATGTCTATGTGCAAATCTGACCAAAGTGGAAGTTAGGATTTGCCCCTTTATGAATTGGGATTAGTGAACTCCTCTGAACTTCATCCAATGTGTCCTTATCGACAGCAGTCTACTGTAATACAAACAATGTGCTGCTATTAATCTTGTTTTACGAGTTTGAAATTGACATTTGAGGATGAAAATGTGTATTATTTTTTGAAGAAATTATCAGGACAACATGTAGAATCACATCAGTCTTTGTCAGATCCTATTTTTGTAGTCTAGACTCAATGTTTTGCTTCTCTCTCTCTCTCTCTCTCTCTCTCTCTCTCTCTCTCTCTCTCTCTCTCTCACACACACACACACAGAGTTGGTGAATAACTTCCAGTGTTGCCTCTACTCCTCAAAGGCCATGAACTGCAACTGGCTTCCAGCCAATCAGGCCCCAGATGACCTCCAGCTCTACTACTGGTGAGAACTATCCTACTTCCTGTAAAAATGCCCTAATCCCTCCCTACCCAAAGCAACGGACTGACAGTAAAGGTGTGTGGATAAAATCACTGGGGAAGCCAGAAAATATTACAACCTATGTGTTGTGATAGTTGCGTTGTTTGTACTATAACTTGTTAGTTCATATGTTTTGCGACTTTGGTTTTAGAAGTGGGGGGGGACATACAGTATATATTTTTTTTTTTATCAGGTCGGATAAACAGTCCAAACAGCCCACCCGACCGATCGGAGATGTCCGCCTGGTCCTAAAGCACACTGTTGCACACCTCGTTTTGTATCACATTCCAATGATAAAACCGGGGGGGGGGACAAAAATGCAATTTCAGAATGTGGGGTGTCCCCGTCCCCAGTGAAAGTTGCACCCCTAAGACCAAAACAATAAGAAAGGGAAAGGGGTATGTACACTGAATCAGAGAGGTGCGGGGGACTGCGTTAATCGACATCCACGTCATCCGCGCCCGGGGAACAGTGGGTTAACTGCCTTGCTCAGGGAAGACACAGTGGCAGAATAAATTCAACCACACCTTTGTTTCATCACAAAACCAGAGAGCAACCTCTGTCCGGTGAAGTCCACAAAGCACATTGCATGTAACAAACAGTTACATGACCTACAGCATGGTCAAGCAAGTTAATGTTTCCGACATTTTCGGACCACTAAACAACTATTGATTTAGAACCACGGAGAGTTACTGCAAGTCACAAAGAAAACAGGAGCTGCCTCCACTATTCCAGCACCATGTCAACTTCAACATTTCAGCATCATCAAATCACCTATGCTTAGTCTAATATAGTGACAACTAAAATATACCAAAAACTATTTAGTCCAATCAACATAAGCTAAATATCATGTGGCTGTCCATAGTTCTGATTTCTGTGTACGTGTGTGCATGCGTGGTGTGTGTGCACGTTCATGCAAGTAGAAAAAACATGTTGTGGTCCTCTGTAGCTCAATTGGTAGAGTATGGCGCTTGTAACGCCAGGGTAGTGGGTTCGATCCCCGGGACCACCCATACGTAAAAATGTATGCACGCATGACTGTAAGTCGCTTTGGATAAAAGCGTCTGCTAAATGGCATATTATTATTATTATGTTGACTCACCCTACTTGTAGAGAAACGCCAAGGCCATCCTCCTCTCCTTCATGTTGACGTAACAGTCTATCACTCTGTCAGTGGTGGTCAGTGCCGTTTTAGATGAGGGAGGACAATAATTTTTTTCATGAGCATGGCCTTATTTCTATTACAGCATATTGGTTGTCATTCATATTCCATTCACCCAGTTAAATGTAACAGCGATAGGTTTAGGCTACTATATTATACTCAAATTTTCCCTATACCCATCATGAGGTTGCTACTTTTATTTATTTATTTATTTCACCTTTATTTAACCAGGTAAGCCAGTTGAGAACAAGTTCTCTTTTACAACTGCGACCTGGCTAAAACCTAGCCTATGAATGAAAGTTTACAACGTAGGTGCACACAGGTCGAGAGGCAAATTTGATGTGACAGACAGTGACACATGGACAGACAGTGACATTCAATACCGCCTTGCACACTCATCCCTGATCACGCGTAAACACAGTTCACAGTTTCATAGCAGCCACGTTGTATTCCTTCTCGCATCTACGTTATGCTTGTGGACTTCAATGCACAACACATCAACTGTATGTGACCAGGCGAAAAAGCCTTTAGAAGCCAAACCGCTACACACATTCTATATCGTTGTCACCATATTAGCTAAACTTAGTAACGTCATAGTCAGCATAGCTAATAGAACTAACGCGTTAGTAAATCCGCTACAATCATGCAGTAAAGTTACAGTGTACAGTCAGTAAGCAGTTACACCGGTGGGCCCCGGTGCCAATAAATTAGTAAAACCAAAAGTTTACCTTGACTTGGAAGAGTTCCAGTGTTGTGTTGGGTAGTCATAGCCAGCTAGCTAACATAGCATCCCTCTGTTTGAGCATGGTGTTTCAGTAGGCTAAACTAGCTAGCTGCATTTGCTAGCTAAGTAAGTGAAAGAAAATGACAAAATCTCTCTCCCACTATTTCTCTCTTGCTTCTCCTTCATTTAGGAAGATATTAATTTGTTCAAAACTGTTCAACTATTGTCTTTCTCTCTCTTTGAGTCAACTACTCACCACATTTGATGCACTGCAGTGCTAGCTAGCTGTAGCTTATGCTTTCAGTACTATATTAATTATCTGATCCTTTGATTGGGTGGACAACATGTCAGTTCATGCTGCAATAGCTCTGAAAGGTTGGAGGACGTCCTCCGGAAGTTGTCATAATTACTGTGTAAGTCTATGGAAGGGGGTGAGAACCATGAGCCTCCTAGGTTTTGTATTGAAGTCAATGTACTCAGAGGAGGACGGAAGCTAGCTGTCCTTCGGCTACACCATGGTGCTACCCTACAGAGTGCTGTTGAGGCTACTGTAGACCTTCTTTGCAAAATACTGTGTTTTCATCAATTATTTGGTGACGTGATTATATTTAGTATAGTTTTATCTAAAAATGATAACTTTTTAAATGTTTAAAAAAATATGAAATTCACTTAGGAGGATGGTCCTCCCCTTCCTCCTCTGAGGAGCCTCCACTGCACTCTGTCATACAGTTCAATCTTTAATTTTTTGTTGTCCTAGGCTACCTGGCTAAAATGCTTGCCCGCTAGCCTAACTTCCTTTCATGGGCAACGCTAGCTAGTTAACATTAGCCTTCTACATCTAAATACATATTGAACTTCCATCGTCTCAGGCCAGGAGCACAATGTATGAATTTATGGTTGGATCAGAATCACCTTTATAATCATTGGCTAGTACAGAGAATTAAGTAAAACAACAAGTCCAAATCCCTATCTCCAACCATGGCTAATTTAGGAAAGGGACAATTTTAACTAGCTAGCTAGCCACCAGAGGACAACAACACAATTAGATGCAACAATTTAAGTTGTTTCTGTCAATGACGTATGCTCTCAATGCGATTTGATAGGAGTGATGCCAAATCCAAACTGGCTTCCCTTGACACTTTTTTTTTGGTGTGCCAGGACCATTCACAGTTGAGCTCACACAGTTTGGCTATTATTTTATATATTTTTTTTATCAAGGGAGACCAAATTCTCACTGGCTTCCCTTGCATTCAATGCTACGAGCAGCAACAATGTCATTATCTTTTGGACCAGACAGCATCAGATAGATGGCCTACACATACAGAGACAGAGGGGCGTTGCTTTGCTCGCTTTCTCCAGTGAGATACACTATATATACAAAAGTATGTGGAGACCCCTTCAAATTAGTGGATTCGGCTATTTCAGCCACACCCGTTGCTGACAGGTGTATAAAATCGAGCAGACAGACATGCAATCTCCATAGACAAACTTTGGAAGTAGAATCAACTGTAAGTGCTGTTATTGTGAAGTGGAAACGTCTAGGAGCAACAACGTTTCAGCTGCGAAGTGGTAGGCCACACAAGCTCACAGAACGGGACCGCCGAGTGCAGAAGCGTGTAGCGCGTAAAAATAATCTGTCCTCGGTTGCAACACTCACTACCGAGTTCCAAACTGCCTCTGGAAGCAACGTCAGCACAATAACTGTTCGTCGGGAGCTTCATAAAATGGGTTTCCGTGGCCGAGCAGCCGCACACAAGCCTAAGATCACCATGCGCAATGCCAAACATCGGCTGGAGTGGTGTAAAGCTCGCCGCCATTGGGCTCTGGAGCAGTGGAAACGCGTTCTCTGGCGTGATGAATCACGCTTCACCATTTGGCAGTCCGACGGAATAATCTGGGTTTGGCGGATGCCAGGAGAACGCTACCTGCCCGATTGCATAGTGCCAACTGTAACAATTGGTGGAGGAGGAATAATGTTCTGGGGCTGTTTTTCATGGTTCGGGCTAGGTCCCTTAGTTCTGGTGAAGTGAAATCTTAACGCTACAGCATACAATGACATTCTAGACAATTCTGTGCTTCCAACTTTGTGGCAACAGTTTGGGGAAGGCCCTTTCCTGTTTCAGCATGACAATGCCCCCGTGCACATATCGAGGTCCATACAAAATGGTTTGTCGAGATCGGTGTGGAAGAACTTGACTGGCCTGCACAGAGCCCTGACCTTAACCCCATCGAACAACTTATGGATGAATTGGAACGCCGACTGCGAGCCAGGTCTAATTGCCCAACATCAGTGCCCTACCTCACTAATGCTCTTGTGGCTGAATGGAAGCAAGTCCCCGCATCAATGTTCCAACATCTAGTGGAAAGCCTTCCCAGAAGAGTGGAGGCTGTTATAGCATCAAAGCGGGGACCAACTCCATATTAATGCCCATGATTTTGAAATGAGATGTTCGAGCAGGTGCCCACATACTTTTGGTCATGTAGTGTACATTCAGCCTCTTGTGAATTGAAGTAAAATTATGAAACACAAAGAGACAAAAGATAAATTATTGTATATATTTTTTTTTTTTCTTGGTACATTTTTTGGGGAAGCCTGGCTTCCCTTGGCATCCATGAATACATGCCACTGCAGACTCAACTGGTAAAATAACTCCTGGCACACTGTGAATATTTGCAAGTGAAAAATGAATTGCCAATGGTGACATACGCCTAGAGACCTTCACCAAGGCTTCTTCTGCCAATTCACTTCATATTTTGCTTCTCCTACACATCCTACCTATCATCTTAGATGTCATTAAGCTTCAGGAGTGCAAAGGTTCATCTATCAATTCAACTGACAAGCAATGGAATTGAGCCCAACCTATATGTAAGTGTCAGTTTAGTAGTGTCAGTTGAGCAGTGTCAGTTGAGCAGTGTCAGTTGAGCAGTGTCAGTTGAGCTGTGTCAGTTGAGCAGTATCAGTTGGGCTGTGTCAGTTGGGCTGTGTCAGTTGGGCTGTGTCAGTTGAGCAGTGTCAGTTGGGCTGTGTCAGTTGAGCTGTGTCAGTTGAGCTGTGTCAGTTGGACTGTGTCAGTTGAGCTGTGTCAGTTGAGCAGTGTCAGTCGGGCTGTGTCAGTTGAGCTGTGTCAGTTGAGCTGTGTCAGTTGAGCAGTGTCAGTTGGGCTGTGTCAGTTAAGCTGTGTCAGTTGAGCTGAGCAGTGACAGATTGTCAACCCTCTCATCCCTAATGCTTCAGGTTCTCTGGTGAATCCCACAAAGCAGCATGCAGTGATTACCAGTACAGAGCTAGTGAGAAGACAGGATGTCGCCTGAGAGGAGACTTCCTTGAACATAACGTCAACTTCCACGTCAATGGGACTTTCAATGGTTTGTCTGTACAGAATATCTTCTGGGTATTTCCTATAAATTGTGGTAAGAATAACTACATTTTTTAACAGTTAAAAATACATGTTTGCGATATATCCTCATGGAATGACCCGAAAACCATTCCAAAAATTACATATTCTTTTAATTCTAAAACTATTTATCAAAGGATACCAACTAATCAGTAATTTCATGATACTACCAAACTCTCAAGTATTCAATAATTTTATATTACCAATACTCTCATTTATCTAAGGTTATATTGTATGTCTGATTCTCTTCAGTCAAGCCCCCGGCCCCTAGGGTTAAGATCACAGAGGAAGGGAAGGATCTCATTCTGAGCTGGGACCCTCCGGACTTAGCCGCTCACCACTGCTGGGTTTACATCTTAAACTACAGCAAGTGTCAAGAGTCTCTGGTAAGCCATGGATGTGTGGATATTTTTTATTTATATAACCTTTTATTTATCCAAGCAAGCTAGTTCTGAACAAATTCTTATTTACAATGACAACCTGGCAAGTGCAGATGTTTTCTGTTGTTGCACTTCCCAGAAGAGTTTTCAATAGTTTCATATTTAATTTAACCTTTGGTTATTTATGGTTCACTCGGCCATTGTTGTACAGGTTAGTCTCACTGAGATAAAATCTAGTTTGCAACAGAGACCTGATGTTCAAAACCTCTGTATGTAATAATGCTGAATGATTCATAAACAAATAAACAGATAACGAGGCCTAAGTTTATCTGGCTACAGACAGTTTATAGGTCAGATGAAGGGTTGGGTGTTCAGGTATTACACCAATAGAAATACAGCTTTAGTCACTGGAACATGTTTACACTGCTTTTACAGACCTAAAGGGCCTGGTGTGTGTGTGTGTGTTAGTGAAATGGTACCATTATGTGTGTTTCCTCCAGAGTAAGGAGATACAATACCAATATGAAAATGTAGTTGTGGACGTGCCGTACGACCTGAGATGCCAATACAGAGTCCAGGTTAAAGCAGTCTATAAGGAGTCATGTGGGGCAGGAGAAAGCGACTGGAGCGATGTGGAACTTTATGGTACTTTCTCCACTTTCTTTCTCCACACTCTCTCTCTGTCAGGACACAGACAGTGATATAATTATATTAACATTGAAATAGTTTTAACTTTCCCTGTTTCAAATAAAATGGAGGACGAAGAGAAAAAAAGTGTATATTATACCATTAGTCTATAGTCTTTAAAATAGTATATGTCATTATAATAGAATTGTATACTATTGACTAAATGTAATAGACTTCTAATCTAATAGACAAGATTAGAATTAGACCCAGTCACTGATGTTTTGCTTGTGTTCCTTTCAGGTGTGGAGGATCGTCATGTTGATTGGTCGATGACTGTAGTTGCCATCCTCATTCCTGCTGCAGTTGGCCTATTCATCATCCTGTTTCTTTGTTGTTTCATGAAGTAAGTCAACCTACATCATGGGTCTACATTCTGAGTGTGTGTGTGTGTGTGTGTCTTGGAATCTTGGTGTTTAGATTGTCTTAAGAGAAAGATATCTAGGAAATGTGTTTTCACTCAAGTAATTGACATTTTGGTGAATAGGGTTTGAAATTTGCCCTCGTTTTCTTTGGTTCTATTCCAGGCACAGAAATAAGCTTTTCCCCGAGATTCCACAACCCTCATTGATTTTCAAGGACATGGTGAACAGCAATAAGGAACAGAAGGTGAGAACAGCAACATCCTCTTGTCTTATTAGCAGTGGTCTAGCAGTAAGGGGCTGGCTGATGTTGTAGGACTTCACTTACTAGAAATGCTAACATCAGCGTATAGAGTACATACTGATATCGAACTTCCTCTTTTCAATTAATCCACGTTGCCCCATGACCCTCACACACACACACACACACACACACACACACACACACACACACACACACACACACACACACTCACCCTCATTCCCTGCCTTCCAGAGCTCCATAGGGAATCCCTATGTCCCGGTAGAGGAGGAGGTGGAATGTAAGATCAGCCTGACCCCTGAGAAACTACACACTGACCCAGTAGTGATTACTACAGTACAGACAGATACAGCTGCAGCCGGTATGACCTGGGAGCTAAGTGACTTCAGTGTCATTGACCGACACTCAGAGCAAGCCATTTTAAGGTGTACCCCAACTGCATTGCTGAAGATTGCCAGGACTTGGAGCTCCGCAGTCGATGTACCACCTTAACAACTTGGATACAGACGGAGAGTGTGTGGAGTATGGACCGTGGAGAATGGAGACACCTTTTTCCTAGACTGTTTTGAGGTGTCGACGCAATGACTCCTGTATTGTTCTGAGTAACATGTGTGGAAGTGGGGGGGATGTGTGTGTCTGTTTGCTTGGGCAGATACTAACAACTGTTCTCATGAACCTCTTGCATCCCACAGCTTGGGGTCGTAGGTCAAATGTCAGACGTTATCAGAAAGCCAGTGCAGGAAACGAGGAGGAGCTGGACTCATAACCCTCACTCCTCAACCAAATGGAACATTGGTAGGCAGTGCGCAAAGATATGCCCAGGCAGCATCACAGGCTTTATCTGACTGATCAACCCTGTTCATCATGTAGTGATTTAGGGGACACATACAAAGACTAGAACCAGTTATCCGCTGTGGAATGAGTCAACTATATGTGCCATAAAAGTCCAGACATCTTAGCCCCTGCTTTAAAGGAATACTACACTCAAAAACGATGTTTGAGTATTTTTTTCCATTAGTTCACCATTATAAAATCCCCCAAAAATGTGCATATCAGCAATGAAATTTTCAAGAAAGCACTTTCAGTAGAGCAAAAACGTTCCTTGATGCATCAAATGATGCAAAACGCAACAACAGTAAAATAAGTATTCAGTATTCCTTTAATGAATTTAAATACAGGGAGGCTACATTCTAAACTGAAGAGCATAATTAGGTGATTATTGGAGTCAGGTGTGTTAGCTGGGGCTGGGGCAAAACTGTGACACCAATCAGGCCCCCGAGGATTGGAGGTGCCCACCCCTGTGCTAGACAATACATATCAAAGGCAAGAGGCTATATGATGCCAATGTGAGCTAGCTTGTTGTCAACCTACTGCAGTTTATCTAACTCATCTCTGGCATTGCTATTAAAGGGATAGCTTCCGTGTACATAATAGCTATGTGCAGAATAGGTGGTACAGATGTGTATATTGTAATATGTACAGTATAATGTAGTGGGGGCTGCTGACGAGAGGACGGCTCTTAACAATGGCTGGAACGGCGCAAATGGAATGCCATCAAACACATGGAAACCATGTTTGATGTATTTGATACTATTCCACAATTCCGCTCCAGCCATTACCACAAGCCCGTCCTCCCCAATTAAGGTGCCACCAACCTCCTGTGGTATAATGTATATTTTGAGTTTTGCATGTCAAGGAATACTTTTATTTTACATAAAAAATTGTACGTGTGCTATATGTTTCTAGGTGGAACCTTGTTATTATTCTACATGCCTGATTCATTTCTATCTCCACACACACTCACTCATCAGGTATCATTAACATCCAATCTAAATACATGCAGAGACTCTTCCTTGGCAGAAACGTTACGCTGCATACCCTAACACCCAGGAATGAAAAACGTACTTTGATGAGGCCCTGAACAGGTTTTGAGGCCCTGAACAGTTTTTGCATATTTTTTATACTGAATGTTATCAGATCTTCAACCAAAACCTAATATATAATTTTGGGGGGTTATTTGTAAACTCAGGTTCCCTTTATCTATAAAGGGAACCTGAGTTTACAAATAACCCCCCAAAATAATTGTATTTAGTTAACAAAGTTATGCAACACCCAAATACACTACCACCACCATGCTTGACCGTTGGTATAAGGTTCTTACTGTGGAATGCAGTGTTTGGTTTTAGCCAGGCATAATGGGTCCCATGTTGTCCAAAAAGTTATACTTTTGACTCATCTGTCCATAGAACAGTCTTGGTGATCATCCAGGTGTTTCCAGGTGCTTTTTGGCAAACTTGAGTCAACTTTTTGGACGAGATGGGTCCCATTATGCCTGGTGAAAACCAAGCACTGCATTCCACAGTAAGAACCTCATACCAAAGGTCAAGCATGGTGGTGGTGTGATTCTTTGGGGATGCTTTGCTGCCTCAGGACCTGGACGACATGCCTTAATAGAAGGAACCATGAATTCTGCTCTGTATCAGAGAATTCTACAGGAGAATGACATTCCATCCATCTGTGAGCTGAAGCTGAAGCGCAGCTGGGTCATGCAGCAAGACAATGATCCAAAACACACAACCAAGTCTACATGAAAATGGTTAAAAACACATTTGAAGTTTTGTAATGGCCTAGTCAAGGTCTAGACCTAATCCCAATTGAGATGTTGTAGCAGGAATTGAAACGAGCAGTTCATGCTTGAAAACCCACACATTTCGCTTAGTTAAACCATTTCTTCATGGAAGAGTGGGCCAAAATTCCTCCACAGCGACGTGAGAGACTGATCAACAACTACTGGAAGCATTTGTTTGCAGTCATTGCAGCTAAAGGTGGAACAACAAGTTATTGCACGTAAGGGGGCAATTACTTCTTCACACAGGGGCGTTGGGTGTTGCATAACTTTCTTTATTAAATAAGTATGTAATTGTTGTGTTATTTGTTCACTCAGGTTCCCTTGATCTAATATTAGGTTTTGGTTGAAGATCTGAAAAGTAGAGAAAATTAGAAAGGGGCCAACAACAACAATTTACAACACTATACCATTTAGACATCTAGTCTCATCAATCTAGTCTGTCAATCAATCAATCAAATGTATTTTATAAAGCCCTTCATACATAAACAGTTGTCAAAAGTACTTATAGATATCCAGCCTAAAACCTCATAGAGCAAGCAATGCAGAGCCAGAAGCACCGTGGTTGATATGGTGCCAGATGGGGGGTAAGAAGAAAGGGAATTTGCTATGAAGTCCTTATATGTGTACTGTACAAATATTGTTACCGATCTAATAAAGTAGCCTATTTAATGTCCACATCTTCATTGGGGGACAATGAGTCATGCATCATTAATTTATCCATCTATCCTTAATTTATACAGATGATCCCATTGTAAGGTCAAATCTATTTCATGTGAGAGACCTGTTCATATCTGATGATGACATCCCATTACACTTGAAAGGAATATCATCCCATTATCCCAACAGAAATGTGAGCTAAAAGACACACAGACTAACTTTGTTCTGTCTGCCCATCCAGTAGGCCATCTTCTTTAAAGGGCAATTCTGCCACTTTCTAACCACATATTCATTATCTCCAGCACCATACCAGTGTCTATATATGTGGAAATGGTGGGTTTCTATGATCTGTGGTTAAAAGATAAGAAGAAAGGTCCTAAAAATATATTTTTTTTTTAGATATTGGTTTTGTATTGATATATTGGTCTACACACTCTATATACCAACAATTATTAAGATCTGAACATGTTTAAGATCTGAGAAAGAGGAAAAATGCTTTAATATGACTCACTCTCCAGTCTCCATTGACTGGCATTGGATTTGCATATAATCTAGGGGTGTGTATGTGACAGAGAGTGGTTTTCTTTAGATATTGTTTTCATATTATATATATATATATACAGTACCAGTCAAAGGTTTGGACACACCTACTCATTCAAACCTTATTTCTACAATGTAGAATAATAGTGAAGACATCAAAACTATGAAATAACACATATGGAATCATGTAGTAACCAAAAAAGTGTTAAACAAATCAAAATATATTTTCTATTTGAGATTCTTCAAAGTAGCCACCGTTTGCCTTGATGACAGCTTTGCACACTCTTGGCATTCTCACAACCAGCTTCACCTGGGCTGCTTTTCCAACAGTCTTGAAGGAGTTCCCACATATACATTCCTGTCTTGCAGGAAATCACGCACAGAACGAGCAGTATGGCTGGTGGCATTGTCATGCTGGAGGGTCATGTCAGGATGAGCCTGCAGGAAGGGTAACACATGAGGGAGGAGGATGTCTTCCCTGTAACGCACAGCGTTGAGATTGCCTGCAATGACAACAAGCTCAGTCCGATGATGCTGTGACACACCGCCCCAGACCATGACGGACCATCCACCTCCAAATCGATCCCGCTCCCGAGTACAGGCCTCGGTGTAACGCTCGTTCCTTCGACAATAAACGAGAATCCGACCATCACCCCTGGTGAGACAAAACCGTGACTTGTCAGTGAAGAGCACTTTTTGCCAGTCCTGTCTGGTCCAGCGACGGTGGGTTTGTGCCCATAGGCGACGTTGTTGCCGGTGATGTCTGTTGAGGACCTGCCTTACAACAGGCCTACAAGCCCTCAGCCTATTGCGGACAGTCTGAGCACTGATGGAGGGATTGTGCGTTCCTGGTGTAACTCGGGCAGTTGTTGTTGCCATCCTGTACGTGTCCCGCAGGTGTGATGTTCGGATGTACCGATCTTGTGCAGGTGTTGTTACACGTGGTCTGCCACTGCAAGGACAATCAGCTGTCCGTCCTGTTTCCCTGTAGCGCTGTCTTAGGCGTCTCACAGTACAGACATTACAATTTATTGCCCTGGCCACATCTGCAGTCCTCATGGCTCCTTGCAGCATGCCTAAGGCACGTTCACGCAGATGAGCAGGGACCTTGGGCATCTTTCTTTTGGTGTTTTTCAGAGTCAGTAGAAAGGCCTCTTTAGTGTCCTAAGTTTTCATAATTGTGACCTTAATTGCCTACCGTCTGTAAGCTGTTAGTGTCTTAACGACCGTTCCACAGGTGCATGTTCATTAATTGTTTATGGTTCATTGAACAAGCATGGGAAACTGTGTTTAAACCCTTTACAATGAAGATTTTGATTTTTACAAATTATCTTTTAAAGACAGGGTCCTGAAAAAGGGACATTTCTTTTTCTGCTGAGTTTTTGCGGCAGGTAGCCTAGTGGTTAAGAGCGTTGGGCCAGTAACCGAAAGGATGCTGGTTCGAATCCCCAAGCTAACTAGGTGAAAAAAATCTGTTGATGTGCCCTTGAGCAAGGCACTTAACCCTAATTGCTATTTTAAGTCGCTCTGGATAAGAGCATCTGCTAAATGCAGAAAATGTAAAATGTAATATATATATATATATATATTGGTCCGGACAATCTATATACCAAAAATTATTAAGATCATTTGAAAATGTATTCACAGGACTCGATTCATGAAACGTGTCCAAAGACTGAATATAGTACAATTTCAAAAACTCTCATTATAGACGCTTTGGCTGATTTAAAAAATGTCTTCAGATTTGTCCATCTGTAAGGTCAGAGAACAAGTGTAATAAAGGAAATTATAAATGTCCGTTATGGACATGAACGGGATATGTAGACTGCTATTGTGCTGGATATAATAAAAATCAGGTTGGAAAGTGGTGGAATTGCACTTTAACTGCTGTCTGTGTGTCATTGTGGTGTAAAGACAACTATGCTGATAATGCCGTGATGATAAGAAGATCCGCTGACACTGTACTTTGATTATAAAGGATTATTATAACAAAGAGTTTCAGCGTCAGATTTACAGATACCTGCAGATATCTGAAGAACAGCCGGACCCAATCTGATTTGCTATTCCTCCCTCCTTTGTTCAAGACATGGTATTTATATCCTATGTGACATAGTAAGGCGTGATTTTAATACACCAATCCCTGGCTTTTCACATATCCTCTTTTCCAGGAATTTAGTAATGCTTTCCAGATGTTTCAGCAAGCAGAGCCAAGTTTCCTCTAACACACTTTTGCAAACGTCAGCACAATCATAGACCCTCAGACACTACATCATCATCAGTTTTAATTGCCTGAAGAACTTCATCACATCCTCCAGTCATAAAAACCTTGTATCATATTCGCACCCCATTTGTTCGCCATTGGCAAGAACTCAGGCCTGTCAGTGCAAGAACAGAAAGATGGTGCGGCAGGTAGCCTAGCAGTTAAGTGCATTGGGCCAGAAACCGAAAGGTTGCTGGTTTGAATCCCTGAGCTGACTAGGTGAAAATTCTGTCGATGTGCCCTTGAGAAAGGCACTTAACCCTAAATGCCTCTGGATAAGAGCGTCTGCTAAATTACTTAAATGTAGATACAGAAGATCATCCATCACTCACCTATTGAAAGCCAACTCATCACAACAACAGTTCCCTAAATGTAGGCCTATGTTGCATTTTTGTTTTCTATTAGTATCTTATTTTTTTATTCATCATGCAATTCAGAGTTCAATTGAATGAATTCAACTTCAACTTTAATTTTAACCAGATTTTAACCTGCAACATCTGGAAGTGGAAGGAAATAGGGATCCACTCTTGAATTAAAGAGATTATTAGTTAACGTGTTATCTCCTATTGTGTATCCTACTTTAATGTTGAATCTTAGAAATAGAAATAGAGTAGGCCTACATACAGACATAGTACATACACATTATGAAAAAGTATTTCAGATTTATTTTGGTAAAATAATGTACTTCCACTCCATGTGAGGATATTGAACAATGGATCCATAACATCTGACTTATTTAGAGGTGAAAACACAGTTAGGCCTAGTTTCGGCTACGCTTTAAATATAAACGGATTTGTTTATACAGCCACTGCTCAAACTCCTCCCACTTTATCTTAAGAGTAATAGTCTTCTTTCTTAGCACGACAAACAGCTATTTTGCATGTTTCGTTTCGGTTTTGCTGGATCTCTGGTTTTCTCCATCCGTTTTAATTAAACAGTGCAACATCTGTTGAGAATCTTTTGGATACAAATTCCGTCGAAGCGGGACAGACGGGTCTTGACAGAGATCACTCGCATAGGTTGATACAATGTACAAATGCTGGGGAGTTTTCATCTTGTACTATTTTGTTTCATTCGTGGCTACACAGCCTGAAACAGGTAATAGAAAAACATGTTCTTACTGTTTTTTCATACCATGGGCGTAGGCTATCTGGTCGTATCGTTCGATATGTTTAGTTTATGTTTTTATTAAACTTGGTTTGGCAGCTGGCACTCAGGACGTTTCCCGTTAATTACGTCAGAGTGACAAGTTGCGCAAACATTTTCACCACTAAATGTGTCTTCTTGCAAGTGTATACTAAGAATATATAGAGTGAACAGATTACTGTGTAATAAATGAGGCAGAAACACGTATTATGTCTTTAATTAAAATGGGAATGCTATACCTAGGGTGACCACTTTTAAAATACCAAAATGCAGGACAACAGGATGATTTAGCGGGACATTCGCGGGACAGTGTAGCCTACATGTTTTTATTATTATTCAGCTAACCATCCTAAAATCCCATAAGAAATGATGTGGTGTTTTTGTTGTAACAGTAACGTTATACTATGCTATTATATGCCTATTTGTTTCTGTTATGTATGATACTAATTAACCATTATGTGATAATCCAAGACATTGATTGGGCTCCGGAGTGGCGCAGCGGTCTAAGGCACTGCATCTCAGTGCTTGAGGCTGACTTGCCTAGTTAAATAAAGGTTTTAAAAAAATTACTTTGATCTAACTTTACTAAATGAGCAGAGTGACGCTCTGGTGCCCTCTGGCAGCACTACACCCCTTGCAGTCTGCTACACTAAACTAGCTAATTTAAATTCACCAGCCGCACCTAGCCTATTCATTTTCCTCGCGCAAAATGTGTTCTATATCGTGCCGGGGGGGTCTATTAGTCAATCACAGCTGGTGCGCAATGTCTATTATTAAAGTAGTCTCAAGGTATTAATCGCCTGAGGTAGAGTACCTCATGATAAGCTGTAGACCACACTATCTACCAAGAAAGTTTATCTATATTTTTCATAGCAGTCTATTTACCACCACAAACCAACGTTGGCACTAAGACCGCACTCAACAAGCTGTATAAGGCCATAAGCAAACAAGAAAATGCTCATCCAGAAGCGGCGCTCCTAGTGGCCGGGGGCTTTAATGCAGGCAAACTTAAATCCATTTTACCTAATTTCTACCAGCATGTCACATGTGCAACCAGAGGAAAAAAAACTAGACCCCCTTTACTCCACACAAAGATACACGTACAAAGCTCTCCCTCGCCCTCCATTTGGCAAATCTGACCATAATTTTATCCTCCTGATTCCTGCTTACAAGCAAAAACTAAAGTAGGAAGTACCAGTGACTCGCTCAATACGGAAGTGGTCAGATGACTCGGATGCTACGCTACAGGACTGTTTTGCTAGTACAGACTGGAATATATTCTGGGATTCATCCAATGGCATTGAGGAGTATACCACCTCAGTCACCGGCTTCATCAATAAGTGCATCAACGACGTCGTCCCCACAGTAACCGTACGTACATATCCCAACCAGAAGCCATGGATTACAGGCAACATCCGCACCTATCTAAAGGCTAGAGCTGCCGCTTTCAAGGAGTGGGACACTAATCCGGACGCTTATAAGAAATCCCGCTATGCCCTTAGACAAACCTTAAAACAGGCAAAGTGTCAATACAGGACTAATATTGAATCCTACTACACCGGCTCTGATGCTCGTCGGATGTGGCAGGGCTTGCAAGCTATTACGGACTACAAAGGGAAACCCAGTCGCGAGCTGCCCAGTGACGCGTGCCTACCAGACGGGCTAAATACCTTTTATGCTCGCTTCGAGGCAAGCAACAATGAAGCATGCATGAGAGCACCAGCTGTTCCAAACGACTGTGTGATCACGCTTTCTGTAGCCGATGTGAGCAAGACCTTTAAACAGGTCAACAATCAGAAGGCAGCGGGGCCAGACGGATTACCAGGATGTGTACTCAGAGCATGTGCGGACCAACTGGAAAGTGTATTCACTGACATTTTCAATCTCTCCCTGACCAAGTCTGTGATACCTACATGTTTCAAGCAGACCACCATAGTCCCTGTGCACAAGAAAGCGAAGGTAACCTGCCTAAATGACTATCGCCCCCTAGTACTCACGTCGGTAGCCATAAAGTGCTTTGAAAGGCTGGTCATGGCTCACATCAACACCATCATCCCGGAAACCCTAGACCCACTCCAATTCGCATACCGCCCCAACAGATCCACAGATTACGCAATCTCAATCACACTCCACACTGCCCTTTCCCACCTGGACAAAAATAACATCTATGTGAGAATGGTGTTCATTGACTACAGCTCAGTGTTCAATACCATAGTGCCCACAAAGCTCATCACTAAGCTAAGGACCCTGGGACTAAACACCTCCCTCTGCAACTGGATCCTGGACTTCCTGACGGGCCGCCCCCAGGTGGTAAGGGTAGGCAACAACACATCCGCCACGCTGATCCTCAACACAGGGGCCCCTCAGGGGTGGGTACTTAGTCCACATCACCAACAAACTATTATGGTCCAAACACACCAAGAAAGTTGTGAAGAGGGCACGACAACGCCTTTTCCCCCTCAGGAGACTGAAAAGATTTGGCATGAGTACCCAGATCCTCAAAAAGTTATACAGTTGCACCATCGAGAGCATTCTGACCGGTTGCATCACCGCCTGGTATGGCAACTGCTCGGCATCCGACCGTAAGGCGCTACAGAGGGTAGTGCGTGCGGCCCAGTACATCACTGGGGCCAAGCTTCGTGCCATCCAGGACCTATATACTAGGCAGTGTCAGAGGAAGGCCCAAAGACTCCAGCCACCCAAGTCATAGACTGTTCTTTCTGCTACCGCACGGCAAGCGGTACCGGAGCGCCAAGTCTAGGTCCAAAAGGCTCTTTAACAGCTTCTACCCCCAAGCCATAAGACTGCTGAACTATTAATCAAATGGCCACCTGGACTATTTTCATTGACCCCCCCCTTTGTTTTTACACTGCTGCTACTCGCTGTTTATGATCTGTACATAGTCACTTTACCCCTACCTATGTACAAATTACCTCGACTAACCTGTACCCCCGCACATTGACTCGGTACCAGTACCCCCTGTATATAGCCTCATTATTGTTATTTTATTGTGTTCCTTTTTGTTTCTTTTTTTTTGTACTTTAGTTTATTTAGTAAATATTTTCTTAACTCAATTTTCTTAAAACTGCATTGTTGGTTAAGGGCTTGTAAGTAAGCATTTCACGGTAAGGTGTTGTATTCGGCGCATGTGACAAATAAAAATTGATTTGATTTACAACCCCTTTATATCCACGTATGTATCCTCCTTGACCCCTTGACCATAATAATGGGTGTTATTGTTTTTCCTTTAGACCTCCCATCACCAAGAAATGTGACTTTCTCTTGGACGAATGAGTTCTGCTGGGAGCTTTCATGGAGTCTACAGGAGAATGTTGATAGTCAGACGTGTAAATGCCATATCACTATATCACGGATAGGCCAGGTGAGGAAAATGTTACAGGTCGTCCTAGCTACCATCGGTCAACCAAATAGAGTTGTCTGTTGAACATAATTGGCTGTCTGCCCACTGCTTTCCAATGGCTTGTAGGCCTACAGATGTGCAGTTATTTAAACACTTCCTCCTACTGCTGGCAGTACTTGTATTCTGGCACCAAAACATATTTATTTTAAGTTTCAAAGCTAATGTTGTACTTTCCTTTGGATTTTTTTTTTTTAGATTAGATTTATTGTCCTCTGAAGAGGAAATTATTTTTCACACACTCATACATTTACATAAAACACCAAACCAACAACCCATCATCACCCAGACTAAGGCTTCGTCCCAAATGGCACCATGTTCTCTATATAGTGCACTACTTTTTACCAGAGCCCTATGGGCACATTAAACAGTGGTAAATAGTCCCTTATTCCTGCTAAATTCCTAAATTCATTCCCTCTGTAATATCTTTCATTCTTGAATTTTCCCCTTCTCTTCGCAGAAGAACGTAATCAAGAAGAGGAAGGGAACACAGTTACAGGAGTGTTTTCCTCTGATGGAAGGCGTGAGCTTCTTCTTACAAACTCAGTGTGAGAACAGGACACGGATGAGTCAAACTATAGTTCACACCATCCCTGCCCCCACAGGTTGGTTATCAACAACAGAATGTTCTCCGAAACAACGCTGTCACTCTCTATGGGCCGGTTTTCCAAATCAGATAAAACCTAGTATTGGAAACAAATACATGTTTAAAGAGGATCTCCATAAACATACTTTTTAGGCCAGTACTAGACAATCTGTGTCCAGAGAACTGGCCCTATACAGTATACTACAGAGTTAATGTAATTGACTTGGGTGTAAATCAATCTCTCTGTTCTCTTCACACCACTCTATCTGTGTGTCTCTAACTCTCTATCTGTGTGTCTCTAACTCTCTCTCTGGACATCATGAAAATGATCGGAGAGGTTGAGAGTAGAAGAAGTTCAGGAGCAATAAAAAATAAAATAAATAAAAATATATATAATAGAATTATTGTAAAATTAACTCTGTCCATAAGGTGTAGATAGTAAGTATAGACCGGAAGTAGAGGCCTGGGCATTGTTGTTCACTAATTTACTCCAAGTAGGGAAAGGATGGTGGGGTTGAAAAGTAATAAAGGGGAGTATATATATATAAAAAAAAATAAAAAAAAACATGGGGGATTGGAAGTGATGCAGACAATTACATTGATAGAAGATACAATCTATCTGCAATATTAAGCTGATCCATTCCCCCCCAAAGAAAATAAATAATACCTCTCTCTCTCTCTCTCATAACAGAGTTGGTGAAGAACTTCAAATGTTATCTCTACTCCTCTAAGGCCATGAACTGCAGCTGGCTCCTAGCCAATCAGGCCCCAGAAGACCTCCAGCTTTACTATGGGTGAGAACAATTCTACTTCCTGCTTCTCCACCACTCACGGTCCAATACAAGGCTAACTGTGGAAGAGTGTTTATATTCAACAAAATATAGATGAAGAGTTACAAAGATAGTCTTTGTTTGTTTGGGTGGTTTTTCAGTTGTTATATCTATGACCCAGGGTTTTTCCTGATTAGGTCATGTTGTAACTATGACAACAACTATACAATCTCAGTCCTCTCATTTCTGATGTTTCAGGTCCAATAATGTGAGTAAGGTATCAGAATGCAGTGAGTACCTGTACAACACTGGTCAGAGGACAGGATGTCATCTGAGAGGAGACTTCGACAAACTGATCTACTTCCAGGTCAATGGGACTCTCAATGGTTCATCGGTACGGAATACCTTCGAGGTGAATCCTCATGTCCATGGTAGGACTAGAACTCATCTATTTTCACTCTTCAGGCTAAATCTGAGGCCAAAATCTAAATAATAAATAGTCTGAGTCATCATAGTTTCCTTATTATTTAATTAATATCATCGTAATCACGTTGCATCAACGTCCTGTGGCGGTTTGGCTTAATTTACATCTAATTTTCATCAATTTATACAGTTTTTCTCTCAAAGGTTGCTTAATTAACTATTTCTCTGTCCATTCTTCCTGCAGTGAAGCCCCTACCTCTTGAATGGAAGATCACAGAGGAAGGGAGCAATCTCAATATTAGCTGGATTTCACCAGACATAAAAAATCCACACTGTTGGGACTACGTCATCAACTATACCAGATGTAAAAAGCCTATGGTAAGGAAAGGGAAGTGTGGGCAGTACTGGGATTTGAATATATCGCCTTAAAGTTATGAAAATGAACTGCCATTGTTTCGTTTCAGCACTTGTCTGCAAAAATGTTATTTTGTCTTTTACAGCCAGCCACTGTATAAAGTACACTTGCTTTTATTTATCAACTTTGTTGTCTTGAATTACAGTATGTAGGTTTAGTAGAGTAATAGCACTCAAATGTCTGTTGCTGTAATGTCGTTCCAGAGTAATCACTTAGAAGACAAGACTTGGATAATGGTGAACTACGACCCTTACTGTCAGTACCGTGTCCGCATTAAACCCATCTTTTCGGAACGGTGTGGTATGGGAGAGGGTGACTGGACTAAGGAGAAACTATATGGTATGGTTTCCCCCTTCTTTCTCCCCAAGTTTCTTGGGTCATCCTCTTTCATAATTATAAGCTAAATAAAATGGAGCTGGTATATATACTGAGTGTACAAAACATTAAGGACCTTCCTAATATTCAGTTGAACCCCCCATTTTGCACTCAGAACAGCCTCAATTCGTCAGGGCATTCACACTACAAGGTGTCAAAAGCGTTCCACAGGGATGCTGGCCCATGTTTACTCCAATGCTTCCAACAGTTGTGTCAAGTAGGCTGGATGTCCTTTGGGCGGTGGACCATTCTTGATACACTGGGAAATGTTGAGCGTGAAAATCCCAGCAACATTGCAGTTCTTGACACAAACCGGTGTACCTGGCACCTACTACTGTACCCCGTTCAAAGGAATTTCAATCTTTAATCTTTTGTCTTGCCCATTCACCCTCTGAATGGCACACATACACAATCCATGTCTCAATTGTCTCAAGGATTAAAAATCCTTATTTAGGCTGTCTCCTCCCCTTCATCTACACTGATTGAAGTGGATTTAACATGTTATTAGCTGGTGACTAAAATGTCAATGTTATATGTAAAGCCTCTATCCTGACATTGTTGTTGTTGTTGTTTGTGTGTTTAGGTAAAGAAGGGAATCGTGATTGGCACCTGCATGTTGCAGCCATCTTCATTCCATTCATGGCGGTTATAGTTGCCATCGTGGTTTGTGTTTGTATAAGGAAGTGAGTACACATCAATCTATACACTTCTGAATTCACTCCACAAAATATGGGATACTGCAATATCTGAATGGTGATGAATATATTATAGGTCCTTTTTTAGATATTGTTCCAAATGACTGTGTATTTTGCCTATAGACACAAGGACAAGATTCTCCCCAAAGTTCCCAAGCCAACCAACCTCATCAGGGATATGTTCAACAACAACAATGAGATGAGGGCTATGGCGAACCTCTACATCCCAGCACAAGAGGAAGTAGACTGTAAGATCACCCTAGTACAAGACCCTCTTCCTCAGGAGCCAGAGTCATGAGAAACAACATGAATATGCAGTGAAACTGTGGACAAGCTGATAGGGTCCCAGCAGACTGGGAGGACCGCAGTGTTTTAACCTTGTGTGGTGGTGGCTTTTTTTGACTCAACATGGGACACTTTGAGGAGGTGGTTTCCTGTTACAAGGGTTTAACACTGGTAACCTGGATCCCGGGACTGCCCCAGGATCATTCTTCACATTTCCGAAAAAAATAAAAATGACAAGACCCAGGAAATTACAACATTTTCCCCCAATGTCGCACTAATGCAATTCCACAAAATACACAACATGCACAGCAGCAGATTGGCAAAAAATTAAATAGCACATTATCCAAACAAGTAAGCCTTTACCTTAGCCTATTTACTTCACACAAAGTCTCCATAAATTCAAAGCACACACATACTTGACACTGCCTGACTGCACACCAGACTCGAATGCAGTTTAGAGTTATCATCAGAACTGAAAATTCGATCCCGGTCCGACCCAAGCCCGGTGAGCTGAAGCCGGAGCGCAGGCCTGGTCCAACATCACAGAAATTAAATTAGCCCGAACCCTAAAAAAAACAGAAAAAGCACAGAGAGAGGATAACTCGCCTTAGTTATGATCAAGTGAATGATGAACATATTGGAATAAAGTTGGCTAATGCAATTGAAGGCATTTATCAAATTCTTGCTTATGCTGAAACTCCCAAAGTCAAATCCAACCGTTATATTAATTTTAAGCAATAGTCATGTGTGGTCACATAGATTATAATTTCAGCACCGTTCTGATTGGGACAGCGGCATCGCGCTGCTTTGAGACAAGCGTGGGGGACTCGTCTAGATAAATCAATCAATGTCAGATTTTTGTTTTCACTGAATCTCCGTTTGGATATTTGGTAACAATTAGGCTGGGGAAATGTTAGCTAAATTGTAAATTGCTCATATAACCTGTTAGCTGATCAAGTGTATTATTTATCTATTGACTCACTAGCCTTATATAAAGGCTATTTTCCTATCGACCCAATCCCACTGAAACCCCAAATCCTGACTCCTGTTTCGCATGAAAATTCCTAACTTTATTGTAATCTATAGGTTGGATTACCAGAGCACGTCTCGCCTATGCATGTCAAAATACCGCTATAACTTGTCTCCCTCTTCTCTGCACTGTCTCATATTGATGCCCTTATGAGAGCTTTGGTAGAGAATGTGTGATCAACAAACAATATATATATATTTTTTAAACAGTTGGTCACCGATAAGATACTGTAGTGGAAATTTGAGTGTCCTCTGTGTCTCTGCAAATGCGTGACTACATGTAGCGTGTTGTTTCCTGATTATTGTGTTAGGATGTTCTGTGACTGCTCTCAGGAAGAGGGCTGATAGAAGAAGAACAGAAAGAAGGGAACACATTGTTACTTTGGCCCAACATCTAGATACTATTTGTGCAAGGTCCTGATCAGCCTACTGCACTCAGAGCAGAGACTAGTTTGTGTATGAGTATAAAGAGTGCTGAAGTGAGAGCACCCCTTCAGAACTTCTGACAGACTTGTACTTTGAGTATTACGTTTGTTGTAACCTCTCCGGCCAATATCAATAAAGATCTGTTCATTTAACTTTGACTTGGAGTCCTTAGTGGTAATTTCCACGAAAATACCTTGATATTTAAACAATTTCCTCTCTTCATCTCCCTGTTTTTCATGAGCTGATCTGCTGTATGTATAATTATCAACTCGATTTTGCCAAATATCAATAAATCATTCAAATGTATTTATAAAGCTATTTTTACATCAGCAGATGTCACAAAGTGCTTATACAGAAACCCAGCCTAAAACCCCAAACAGCAAGCAATGCAGATGTAGAAGTACGGTGGCTAGGAAAAAGTCCCTAGAAAGGCAGGAACCTAGGAAGAAACCTAGAGAGGAATGAGGCTCTGAGGGGTGGCCAGCACCTCAGGAGTAAATGTCATTAGGCTTTTCATAGCTGAGCATTCAGAGGTCGAGAGAGCGAGAAAGAGAGAGAGAGAGAGAGAGACATCAGGCCAGGTAGTCCTGAGGCATGGTCCTAGGGATCAGGTCCTCCGGGAGGGAGAGAATTAGAGGGAGCATACTTAAGCTCACATAGGACACCAGATAAGACAGGAGAATTACACCAGATATAACAGACTGACCCTAATCCCCTGGCACATAGACTATTGCAGCATAGATTCTGGAGGCTGAGACAGGGGGGGTCGGGGGACACTGTGGCCCCGTCCGACGATACCCCCGTATAGGTCCAACCAGGCAGGATATACTGTAACCCCACCCACTTTGCCAAAGCATAGCCGCCACACCACTAAAGGGATATCAACAGACCACCAACGTACTACTCTGAAACAAGGCTAAGTACACCCCACAAAGATCTCCTCCACTGCACGAGCCCAAGGGGGTGCAAGACCGGACAGGAAGATCACATCAGTGACTGAACCCACTCAAGTCGAGTATTGCGCAAAAAAGCCTGGCACGATGTGATGCACCCCTCCTAGGGACGGCATGGAAGAGCACTAGTATGCCAGTGAAATTAGAAATTCTAGGGACAATAAGGAGGCCTGCGTTTTGTGGCCGTAGCGTACGTGTAGGTATGTACAGCAGGAACAAATCAGAGAGATAGGTATTAGCAAGTCCATGTAATGCTTTGTAGGTTAGCAGTAAAACCTTGAAATCAGCCCTAGCCTTAACAGGAAGCCAGTGTAGAGAGGCTAGCGCTGGAAGAATATGATCACATTTTTGGTTTCTAGTCAAGATTCTAGCAGCTGCATTTAGCACTAACTGACGTTTATTTAGTGCTTTATCCGGGTAGCCGGAGAGTAGTGCATTGCAGTAGTCTAATTTGCAAGTTGCAGATTTGGACAAAAAGTTTCAGATTACGAAGATAGAAAAAAGCTGCCCTTGAAATATTCTTGATACGTTCGTCAAAAGAGCGATCAGGGTCCAGAGAAACGCTGAGGTCCTTCACAGTTTTATTTGAGACGACTGTACAACCATCAAGATTAATTGTCAGATCAAACAGCAGATCTCTTTGTTTCTTGGGACCTATAACTAGCATCTCTGTTTTGTCCCAGTTTAAAAGTATAACATTTGCCACCATCCACTTCCTTCTGTCTGTCTAAAACACAGGCTTCCAGGGTAGGCAATTTTGGGGCTTCACCATGTTTCATTGAAAAGTACAGCTGTGTGTCATCCACATAACAGTGAAATTTGGCATTGTGTTTCCGAATGACATCACTAAGAGGTAGAATATACAGTGAAAACAATAGGGGTCCTAAAACGGCACATTGAGGAACACAGAAACTTACAATTGATTTCTCAGAGGACAAACCATCCACAGAGACGAACTGATATCTTTGCGACAGATAAGATCTAAACCAGGCAACAACTTGTCCGTGTCAACCAATTAGGGTTTCCAATCTCTCCAAAAGAATGTGGTGATTGACGGTGTCAAAAGCGGCACTAAGATCTAGGAGCACGAGGACAGATGCAGAGCCTTGGTCTGACGCCATTAAAAGGTCATTTTTCCACCTTCACGAGTGTAGTCTTAGTAAGATGATGGGGGTATAAAACCAGACTGAAGCATTTCGTATACATTATTTGTCTTCAGGAAGGCAGTGAGTTGCTGCGCAACAGCTTTTTCAAAATAAATTGAGAGGAATGGGAGATTCGATATACACTACTGGTAAAACGTTTTAGAACACCTACTCATTCAAGGGTTTTTCAGATTTTTACTACTTTCTACATTGTAGAATAATAGTGAAGACATCAAAACTATGAAATAACACATATTTAATCATGTAGTAACCAAAAAAGTGTTAAACAAATCAAAATATATATTTTTTCAAATAGCCACCCTTTGCCTTGATGACAGCTTTGCACACTCTTGGCATTCTCTCAACCGGCTTCATGAGGTAGTCACCTGGAATACATTCAAATTAACAGGTGTGACTTGTTAAAAGTTAATTCGTGGAATTTCTTTACTTCTTAATGCGTTTGAGCCAATCAGTTGTGTTGTGACAATGTGGGGGGGGGCAAGTCCATATTATGGCAAGAACAGCTCAAATAAGCAAAGAGAAACAACAGTCCATCATTACTTTAAGACATGAAGGTCAGTCAGTACAGAACATTTCAAAACTTTGAAAGTTTCTTCAAGTGCAGTCGCAAAAACCATCAGGCGCTATGATGAAACTGTCTCTCATGAGGACCGCCACAGAAATGGTAGACCCAGAGTTACCTCTGCTGCAGAGGATAAATTCATTAGAGTTACTAGCTTCAGAAATTGCAGCCAAAATAAATGCTTCACAGAGTTCAAGTAACAGACACATCTCAACATCAACTGTTCAGAGGAGACTGTGTGAATCAGGCCTTCATGGTCGAATTGCTGCAAAGAAACCACTACTAAAGGACACCAATAAGAAGAAGAGACCTGCATGGCTACCACAGCATTCTGCAGTGATACGCCATCCCATCTGGTTTGGGCTTAGCAAGACTATCATTTGTTTTTCAACAGGACAATGACCCAACACACCTACAGGCTATGTAAGGGCTATTTGACCAAGAAGGAGAGTGATGGAGTGCTGCATCAGATGACCTGGCCTCCATAATCCCCCTACCTCAATCGCCCGACCTCAACCCAATTGAGATAGTTTGGGATGAGTCGGACCGCAGAATGAAGGAAAAGCAGCCAACAAGTGCTCAGCATATGTGGGAACTCCTTCAAGACTGTTGGAAAAGCATTCCAGGTGAAGCTGGTTGAGAGAATACCAAAAGTGTGCAAAGCTTTCATCAAGGCAAAGGATGGCTATTTGAAGAATCTCAAATATAAAATATATTTTGATTTGTTTAACACATTTTTGGTTACTACATGATTCCGTATGTGTTATTTCATAGTTATGATGTTGTCACTATTATTTTACAATGTAGAAAATAGTAAAAATAAAGAAAAACCCTTGAATGAGTAGGTGTTCTAAAACATTTGACCGGTACTGTAGGCCGATAGTTTTTTAATATTTTCCAGGTCTAGGTTAGGCTTTTTCAAGAGAGGCTTTATTACTGCCACTTTTAGTGAGTTTTGTATCCAAAGATCAAACATCCAGAGGATAGGGAGCTGCTTATTATGTTCAACATAGGAGGGCCAAGCACAGGATGTAGCTCTTTCAGTAGTTTAGTTGGAATAGGGTCCAGTATGCAGCTGGACGGTTTAGAGGCCATGACTATTTTCGTGAATGTGTCGAGAAATCCAGGATAAAAAAACTTGAGTGTCTCCATTGATCCTATGTCCTAGCAGTTCTGTGCAAACTCAGGACAACTGAGCTTTGGAGAAATACACAGATTCAAAGAGGAGTCCGTAATTTGCTTTCTAATGATCATGATCTTTCCGTCGAAGAAGTTCATGATTTGATCACTGCGTAAGTGAAGGCCATCCTCTTTAGGGGAATGCTGCTTTTTAGTTAGCTTTGCGACACTATCATAAATAAATGTATTATTCTCCTTTATTAGGTTAGAAAATTAGGCTGATCGAGCAGCAGTGAGGGTTCTTCGATATTGCACGGTACTGTCTTTCCAAGCTAGTCGGAAGACTTCCAGTTTTCTGGAAGCTTGCTTCAGGGCTCGGGTATTTCCTGTATACCAGCAAGCTAATTTCTTGTGACGACAGTTTTTTGTTTTTAGGGGTACGACTGCATCTAGGGTATTGTGCAAGGTTAAATGTAGAGCCTCAGTTAGGTGGTTAACTGATTTTTATACTCCGTCCTTGGGTAGGTGGAGGGAGTCTGGAAGGGCATCAAGGAATCTTTGGGTTGTTCGTGAATTTCTAGCTCGGCTTTTGATAATGCTTGGTTGGGGTCTGAGCAGATTATTTGTTGCGATTGCAAACGTAATAAGATGGTTGTCCGATAGTCCAGCATTATGAGGAAAAACATTTAGATCCTAAATATTGATTCCACGGGACAAAACTAGATCCAGGGTGTGACTGTTGCAATGCGTAGATCCAGAGACATGTTGGACAAAACCCACTGAGTCGATTATGGCTCCGAAAGCCTTTTGGGGTGGGTCTGTGGACTTTTCCATGTGAATATTGAAGTCAGCAAAAATCTTGCTGGGGCAAACAAACACAACACAACACTAAACAATACATTAATTGCACTATAACGGTGACAAACGGTGGCCACAAACTGTTAGGGCCTACATAAAGCTGTCCCATCAGCAGAGTCCCAACACCTTACCACTGCTACACCTGGCACTTGTCTGGCAGCAAAACAGTTCATTCAGCCTCATTTACTGCCTTTAATAAATATTTAGCTGAAATGGCTGACTTGCTTAAACAAATGTGGTTTCTACTGACAATTGAGATGTACAAACTATGGCATAAGGGGACGACAAGTGGATAAGAGGCAATCCATAATTTCGATTAAGACATTAATGAGCGAGGTAGGACGGTTGTACTCAATGAAACTATTTGTTTAGCACGTTTGAAATGTACAGCGACAGAATTCAGAACATGGGCCGTTCTTACAGTGTTCTCCCTGTACACCAAGTCAGAACCGTAGGATAAATAAAGGGGGCATATAAGCAGACAAAGCTCTTACAATATTTGATGATTACATTTCTCTAAAACAGGTTATAGGCTACATGTGCACCACCAATTCAGAACAGTAGGCGAAATTAAGAGGGGAAAATAGACCAAATTATTAGGGTGAGGCACATGGGCTACTAACAGCTTGCTACACAACATACACTTAGTATTACTTTCTTTCTTACTTTCTTAGCTTCAGTATACATATCTCCCTGGCATATTACATCATTTATGCAGCAGCATACAATACATTTTTGGGCTAACCTTGTTGTGCTGTGCTCACTTAAACAGGACGGTGTCACGGCGGACCTTCGCGGGCAATTTATGTCATCAAACTTTGTCATCAAAGTCTGGCATTCTCTGGATTTATGGTGCTTTCAAGACAACTGGGACCTCGGAAAAAACAAGGTCGGATCATGATGACGTCAGTGATCTTCAGGTCGGAGCTCTAGAAAGAGGCCAGAGTTCCGGATTTACAATTCCGAGTTGGATGACTGTTCAAAATGTATTTTCCCAGTCGGAGCTCGTTTTTTTCGAGTTCCCAGTTGTCTTGAACTCACTGAAGTCAGATTTCGCAGTTCCAAGTTAACAGTTGTTGTGAGCGCAGCACAAATCATGCTTCATTGACAGCTTGGCCAACGTTGAATGGAAAAGAGACCCTTAATCCCAGACTTGGGAACACACAACCATCCACTGAATAGCAGGCTAGTGATTGCTTTGCAATGCTTGCAGTTAGCCACTGATTCCTTCCAAACCACTCATTGTTGAGTTTGCGATTTCCAACTTGTTGTGTTATGTTTATGTCCAATGGCCGATGAGCACCGATACGTTTTATCTATAATTTTTTTTCATTATTTATCTTCATACGACAAGGATTAAAAAGGATTTGCCAGTAGATTGTCGACTTGATTCATGATGATGACTGCTAGCTAAGATTTTGAAAGTATGATATTGACATGATCAGTCCAATCAAAGCTACTGTAGATATAACATGATTTGACGTAATTTTATCTGTGGCCAATGACCTTGAGCCTTCTTGGATGGGCCCTTCTAATGTAACTCTATGGCAGCACCCAAGGGGCTTGAATTTTCGAGCTCTACCCTTAGACTTGGTGGTGACATAGTGTCCCCATGTGTGACAGAACACTGAGCCAATCCCGGCGCAACTAGAGAACATTACCAACACCTACGCTCGGTAAAGTGTTTTTTTAAATTATTTTTAGCTACAAATGTGAGGCTCTGCCCCACCTGCCCTGAATGACGGGTCGCCACTGCTGGTGGCACAGATGCTGTGTCATCCTTTCCTACACTTACATTTCCCTTGCCTAACGATTGTGTCTGAAGCGTTGCTTGCAACTCGGCTATCCTCTCCATGAAGCGATAGTTTATGGAGCCAGATACCTGCCAAAAGGTTGATCGTACGTATCGTAAAAAAATCGTAAGAAAAGCCATGCGTGAAACATGAAAGTAAACGTGAAATTTCATCTGTGAACATACACGACCGGTCAAAAGTTTTAGAACACCTACTCAGGCCTCAGGGGCCTCGGTCTGGCTCGGATGCCAAGGTGCCAGGGCTGGCTGATACCTCAACACGCACTGGAAAGGAGTGAGGTTAGTGGAAGAGTGGCGGAGGGAATTCTGCGCATACTCAGCCCAAGGTAAAAAATCAGCCCACTCCCCCAGCCGGTCCTGACAGTAACACCTCAGGAACCTGCCCACTTCCTGATTGACCCTCTCCACCTGCCCATTAGCTTGAGGACGGTACCCGGAGGTGAGACTGACCGTGACCCCCAGGTGTTCCATGAACGCTTTCCATAGGCGTGAGGTGAACTGAGGACCACGGTCTGACACAATGTCCTCCGGGATCCCGTAGTGCCGGAAGACGTGTGTAAAAAGATACGGCCTATCCCAGGATGACCCGACACAGGCGCCGTGTGCGCCCAGGAAAGGAGGTAGTCCCGCACACCTGTGGGCACGTAGGCACGGTTCTCCAGGCACTGTGCAGGTGCGGGTTCCGTACGCAGGGCCTGCCGTATGTCGGCCTCCACGTCCCACACCACTGGCGTGATGATATGGAATGGAGGGACGATGGGGGTCTCCTCTCCCTGCCTCTCCTCTGCGTCATAGAGGCAAGACAGGGCATCCGCCTTCACGTTCTTCGAGTGTGGCCTATAAGAAAGTGTGAATTGGATCCTGGCGAAGAATAGAGCCCACCTGGCCTGTCTCTGGTTTAGCCTCTTCGCTGCCCTGATGTACTCCAGGTTGCGGTGGTCCATCCACACCAGGAAAGGGTGTTTGAACACCTCCAGCCAGTGCCTCCACGCCTTCAGAGCCTTCTTGACCGCCAAGAGTTCCTCTGGGCGGGGCTCAGCTGCTTGGAGTAGAAAGCGCAGGGCCGCAGTTTCGGAGGGGTTCCGGTGCGCTGGGACAGCACTGCCCCGACTCCTACTTCGGAGGCATCCACCTCGACGATGAAGGGGAGTGAGGCGTCTGGATGTGCCAGCACGGGAGCAGTGGTGAAGCGTGCCTTCAGTGTCTTGAACGCCCTCTCCGCCTCTGTAGTCCAATGAAGCCTCTGGGCACCTCCTCTCAGCAGGGAGGTAAGAGGCATGACCACCATGCTGAAGCCCCGGATGAACTTCCGGAAATAGTTGGTGAACCCCATCTCCAGATCATGGTATTCCTCCGGTAAATCCACTTGTGTGGCGTGGTCCGGACTTTCTACCGTAGTGGTTTTGACAGACACCACAAGACACCTCCCCTGACACTCCTGTGACCAATCCAGATTCCTCCTACGCTCTGCCTCGGGCAAATGTGCAGAGCCCACCTCCATTGTCTCTGGCCACAGAGCAGTTGCAGCCATGGGCTCCAGATTCCGTGCAGGTCTTTGCCGGGACCGCAGGAGGTTGTCCAACCGGATCGCCATGCTGATTAATTGGTCGAGTGACAGGTTGTCATCACGGTAGCCTAACTCCAGCTGTACCTCCTCCTGCAGTCCGTTGCGGAAAACGGTGACCAGAGCCATCTCGTTCCATCCGGTGGAGGCCGCGATGGTCCAGAACTCCAGGGCAAACTCCAAGGCGGTCCTAGAACCCTGGCATAGTCGGAGTAGACGCTCACCCTTCTCTCAGCCCTCCACAGGATGATCAAACACAGAGCGGAAGAGGAGGATGAAGCGCTCGTAGGACTCGAACCTCGGGTCTGCCCGTTTCCCAGACCGCAGCACCCCAGTCCAGGGCCCTTCCGGTCAGTGCCGAGATGACTGTAGCAACCCTGTCTCTCCCGGAGATAGCCTCGGCGTAGCGAGCGAGGTACAGGTCACATTGCAGACGGAAATCCCTTGCATCTCGCTGGCACGCCGTCAAAGTGCTCCGGGAGGGACAGGGGTATTCCACGGACCGGCTCAGATGGGACGGAGGCAGGTAGTGGTCGTGTTGGGGCTGGTGCCGGAACCGGTACGGGAGACTGGAGGGACTGCACTTTCCCCTCCAACAACAGGATGGTTGCAAAGCTGTCATCAAGGCAAAGGGTGGCTATTTGAAGAATCTCAAATATAAAATATATTTTGATTTGTTTAAAAAAAAATTGGTTACTACATGATTCCATATGTAATATTTCATAGTTTTGATGTCTTCACTATTATTCTACAATGTAAATATAAATAAAATAAAAATAAAAATAATAAAAATAATCTTGTGTTGCAATTCTGACTTACAATAATACCTTACAGAGTTTTGGCAGTTTCATCTCACCAACAAAAAAAACGTTCAACAAAAAAATATCTGTAACCGAGTAAAGGAAGACATAAAGTAAGAATTGAATGTGTAAATGTTCATTCATAGTCGTAACATAGGGTTTGTACATTTAGTGATCTATTTTAATGTTCACGTTTCATGTTTCACGCATGGCTTTTCTTAGGATCCTAACAATTTACGTATGGATTTTCTTACGATCATAACGATACATACGTTCAACCTTTTGGCAGGTATCTACCTCCATAATAGTCATCCTGCATATTATGAGTACAGCGACTGCAATTTAATGGCATCGCATAATGTTACTACTTAGCTTTTTCGGCTGGTGGAACTCCTGTAGAACCTTGTCCAGATAAAGCGTCCAGGGTGAAAAAGTTGAATGAAAAAGTTGAGCTTTTGTGTCACTCGTTGGAGGTTATCTATCAAGCTTAGCAACTTTGGTCATCTGACTTTTGTTTGACTGCCGTTACAAAAGTTTGTATGATTCGACAACGTTATAGCCTACTCAGGGTGCACTCGGTGCGTCCTGAGCACGCTTCTGTGTTGAGATAGCCTAGGCCTACTGCTGAAATGTGCTGAGTTAATTGGGGAACATGATAACGCTCTGAATTTACTAACGGCCTGGTTCGCAATTCACAACAATGTCATTGGCGATCAAAGTTACTCTATCATTACTAAATATTAGTTTCACTTCCTGTGAAATCTTTACATAGTACCGCAGCCAAGCCGGCAATATGGCGCAGCAACAATCTTTTTTTGGGAGAACCCTGGCATAGTGACCATATCTTGGTTTAAATGCTTTAAATGGGCATTTCCGATTTTTGCGGTATTTCCAGGGACTCTCAGATTAAATATGAATTATTCCCAGTATTGAAACTTGGTAGATTTTCAGGAAAATATGAATCCCTACTCTGCATTGGAGTTACTACAGTAAAGCGTTGGACACTGACTTGTGAACCAAAACAGAGCCTTGGCATTTTTGAGTCTGTCCTGATTAAAACTGAGGAACCAGAAGAGTACGAGAAGGTCATTCCCAGTCCTCGAGTTTAGGACATGCAGGTCAAAGATCAAATATGAGCCTATGTGAGAGGCAGCCTGGGAACCAGTCTGTTTAGCTAACATTCCACTGCTTGTACTCTGTGTCATTGCTAAACTTCTTTGACATATGACATGGAGTACAAGGAGTGGAAAGATAGCTAAACAGACTCATACCCAGGCTGTGTGCAACACTTGTGTGAGAGGAAGGACAGAGGAAGAGTGTATATAACATGGTTTCCGCTCCCAATCTGAATAAGACGAGTGCACAACCCATTTTTTTTAAATATCTAAACCTACAAATAGGACAAGGGGTTGGCCTTAAAAGTGTTCTGCTGTAGCCTACTGCCTATCCAGGTAATATAGAGGTGCATTGAGGGGAAAAAGTATTTGATCCCCTGCTGATTTTGTACGTTTGCCCACTGACAAAGACATGATCAGTCTATTTATTTGAACAGGTTTATTTGAACAGTGAGAGACAGAATAACAACAACAAAATCCAGAAAAACTAATGTCAAAAATGTTATAAATTGATTTGCATTTTAATGAGGGAAATAAGTATTTGACCCCTCTGCAAAACATGACTTAGTACTTGGTGGTAAAACCCTTGTTGGTGTCAAAGTTGCGTCAATTCAAATCTGGTATTAGGAACAAAGGAGGTCAACACGACTTCTAAGATATACTAGTTATTTTAATTCATGCAAAAACCTTCAATGGTAAATATGATGTTTCGTATATACGGGCTCTCTGAAATACCTCGCAGGGCACCCCAGAGAACTAATCCATTGTTCTAGGATCTTGCTCAAATACTCTGACAGAGAGAGTTTCCCACCTCTCTGCTGGCCAATTAGAGTAAAGACTTGAGCGTGGTTTAGACTTACTCAGCCTATCCGTTGATGCACCCCTGTTGCCAGCCTCTTCTGTTACCAGGCATATGTTTATCATAACAACCTGTCATAGTGAGAAGAGCCAGCTCCCTTAGACACCATTCCTACGTCCAAGGAAGGTTCACAGATCACAAAGAACCAGTATAGTCTAGCATTTGGAGACATAAATTATTATCTCATTTTACCCCCTAAAACAGCTCTTCTCATCAATCACAGCTTGCCAGGTGTCACAACCTACATTAGCCCAGTCAAGAATGCATTCTTTCTAAGTTAGTCATCCCATCAATTTAGGAGAATAATAAATCCCCAATATTGGCAATCACAGAGGTCAGACGTTTCTTGTAGTTGGCCACCAGGTTTGCACACATCTCAGGAGGGATTTTGTCCCACTCCTCTTTGCAGATCTTCTCCAAGTCATTAAGGTTTCGAGCCTGACGTTTGGCAACTCGAACCTTCAGCTCCCTCCACAGATTTTCTATGGGATTAAGGTCTGGAGACTGGCTAGGCCACTCCACAAAATCAGCAGGGGATCAAATAAATGTTTGCCCTCACTGTATATTCATGCTGAGCATAACATAGTCACAAGGGTAGCCCGTCAGAAGGGAATTCCCTAACATGTATTTCCTGGTTTCTTCCTAAAGGTTACTTCCCTGTTACTAGATGCTGACAGGAATGGAATTCTGAAGAATTTACATGTATTATTAGACTCTGGATTTGGAACTGTGCCTAAATTTGAAGTAGCTACATGGATAGTATAAAATACTTTGTATAGGCTATGGTATTCCTATCATCACAAGTTACAAGCAGTCTGGCAAGCAGTCAGAGAAACTGAAATGGGATTAAATGAAAATACCATTCAAAAACTATCATTTGGTATTTGTTTCATTAGTCCAAAACGCATCCTATGGTGACACTTTCTGTATTTTGAAAGTTCTATAGCTTATCTTTAAAACTTGATTGCTGACATGCAAAACATTTTGGTACTGTATCAAGAGTGGCCTACTGAAAAATAAAATATAGAGTGGAACTTTCTTTTAACAATTTAAGATGGCTCATGTCACTTCATTTTCTTTAGATTATTAATGTAGCCTATAGGGGACAATCAGGGACAAGGAACAATAATCAACATTTAAGAATAACAAAGAGATAATACTGAAGTCTATTTAAGAACTTATGCTGGCTTCACCTGCTCGTGGGAAATGGGAAATTGAGAACACTGAGATAGAGCACTGCATTACTGCAGGACTTCCGCGTCGGCCGCAGGACCCGAAAGAGAATTATGCTGCGCGGTCGGAATGGTTCATGCTGCAGGCGGGCATCGGGCGGTCAGAAATACAAATTCGGGATGAAAATATTATTTTAGTCTCGCAAACTATTTCATAATTGTCGTATCGCCGTTTTAAATGCGCTGTGAATTGTTCAAAAAATTGTTTATCTTATCTATCACATGAATTGCTCTCTGTCATTCTGGTTGGTTGTGACCCTCCTCTCCCAGCCTCTAGCTGGGGTTCAACTGGATCGCGCGCGCCTGCTTCAAACAGTAGTGCTGGCAAAAACAATTATCCGATGTGATTGAGATTATGAGGCCACTTGTGATGAATTATTAAAGGATTTTAAAAAGCAATTGTCAGCTTACAGTTCTCACTGGAAAGTATGTTGTTAATCATTTTGTAAAGGTAATGAAATAATGGCTATTGTGATTGGTCACTAGTCAGCCTATCAATAGCCTGTGTTGCCTTTCCTTTCTTTTACTGACAGTTCGAGTTGAGATCATTGAAAAGTTTACAAGGTGAACTCTTTCCTAATAAAAAAATGTATGCAGGGACTTTTTGTCTGGGCTGCTTCAAATGAATTTGTTTACACTGGAGTTTGTTTTAATAAAATTACTTTATTCCAACCAGCAAATGTCTTATGAAGAAATTATGTATTCAAATCAAATCAAATGACATTTGTGAAATGCTTACTTACAAGCCCTTAAACAACAATGCAGTTTTAAGAAAGAATACCAAAACAAATCACACAAAAAATACAATATAAAATAAAACGAAATAAAAGTAACAAATAATTAAAGAGCAGCAGTAAAAATAACAATAGCAAGACTATATATAGGGGGTACAGGTACCGAGTCAATGTGCGGGGGGACCGGTTAGTCGAGGTAATTGAGGTAATATGTACATGTAGGTAGAGTTATTAAAGTGACTATGCATAGATAAACAGAGAGTAGCCATATGATTAGATGTTCAGGAGTGTTATAGCTTGGGGGTAGAAGCTGTTTAGAAGCCTCTTGGACCTAGACTTGGCACCCTGGTACCGCTTGCCGTGTGGTAGCAGATAGAACAGTCTATGACTAGGGTGGCTGGAATCTTTGACAATTTTTAGGGCCTTCCTCTGACAATGCCTGGTATAGAGGTCCTGGTTATCAGGAAGCTTGGCCCCAGTGATGTACTGGGCCGTATGCACTACCTTCTGTAGTGCTTTGCGGTCGGAGTCCGAGCAGTTGCCATACCAGGCAGTGATGCAACCAGTCAGGATGCTCTCGATGGTGCAGCTGTAGAACCTTTTGAGGATCTGAGGACCCATGCCAAATCCTTTCAGTCTCTTTAGGGGGAATAGGTTTTGTCGTGCCCTCTTCACGACTGTCTTGGTGTGCTTGGACCATGTTAGTTTGTTGGTGATGTGGACACTAAGGAACTTTAAGCTCTCAACCTGCTCCACTACAGCCCCGTCAATGAGAATGGGAGCATGCTCGGTCCTCTTCTTTTTCCTGTAGTCCACAAGCATCTCCTTTGTCTTGATCACGTTGAGGGAGAGGTTGTTGTCCTGGCACCACACGGCCAGGTCTGTGACCTCCTCCATGTAGGCTGTCTCGTCGTTGTCGGTGATCAGGCTTACCACTGTTGTGTCATCGGCAAACTTAATGATGGTGTTGGAGTCATGCCTGGCCATGCAGTCATGAGTGAACAGGGAGTACAGGAGGGGACTGAGCACGCACCCCTGAGGGGCCCCCGTGTTGAGGATCAGCGTGGCGGATGTGTTGTTACCTACCCTTACCACCTGGGGGCGACCCGTCAGGAAGTCCAGGATCCAGTTGCAGAGGGAGGTGTTTAGTTCCAGAGTCCATAGCTTAGTGATGAGCTTTGAGGGCACTATGGTGGTGAACGCTGAGCTGTAGTCAATGAATAGCATTCTCACATAGGTGTTCCTTTTGTCCACGTGTGAAAGGGCAGTGTGGAGCGCAATAGAGATTGCATCATCTGTGGATCTGTTGGGGCGATTTACAAATTGGAGTGGGTCTAGAGTTTCTGGGATAATGGCGTTGATGTGAGCCATGACCAGCCTTTCAAAGCACTTCATGGCTATAGACGTGAGTGCTACGGGTCGGTAGTCATTTAGGCAGGTTACCTTAGTGTTCTTTGGCACAGGGACTATGGTGGTCTGCTTGAAACATGTAGGTATTACAGACTCAGACAGGAAGAGGTCGAAAATGTCAGTGAAGACACTTGCCAGTTGGTCAGCGCAATGCTCGGAGTACACGTCCTGATAATCCGTCTGGCCCTGCGGCCTTGTGAATGTTGACCTGTTTAAAGGTCTTACTCACATCAGCTACGGAGAGCGTGATCACACAGTCGTCCGGAACAGCTGATGCTCTCATGCATGTTTCAGTGTTACTTGCCTCGAAGCGAGCATAGAAGTAATTTAGCTCGTCTGGTAGGCTTGTGTCACTGGGCAGCTCGCGGCTGTGCTTCCCTTTGTAGTCTGTAATAGTTTGCAAGCCCTGCCACATCCGACGGGTGTTGGAGCTGGTGTAGTACGATTCAATATTAGTCCTGTATTGACGCTTTGCCTGTTTGATGGTTCGTCGGAGGGCATAGCATGGATTTATTTTATGCTTCTGGGTTAGAGTGCCGCTCCTTGAAAGCGGCAGCTCTACCTTTGAGCTCGGTGCGGATGTTGCCTGTAATCCATGGCTTCTGGTTGGGGTATGTACGTACAGTCACTGTACGTTGCACATTATAATGCATAAGATGGTGGTTTTGAAGATGTGCAATTTGAACATTGTGAGACTGCGGGCAGGAGCTGGATGAGATCTGGCGGGAGCAGGTGTGATGTCGGCAAAATAAAAGCCTGGCGGGCGCAATATGAAATCTTGTGGGAGCGGGCGGGCACCATACGGAAAAACCTGTCCCACACAGACCTCTACACTGAGGTATAGACTGGGAAGTGGGCATAGACATGATTGTGTTCAAGTGCTTTTGAAGTCTGAACAATTTTTCAACCAATAGGGTTTTAGTTAGCTTAATATGCTAGCTAATGTTGCTAATAATAAAGTTAGCGACCCACTGGGCACACACTGGTTTAATCAACATTGTTTCCATGTCATTTCAAATACATTTCATTGAACCAATGTGTTATAGAGGTTGAATTGATGTCTGTGCCAAGTGGGTAGTTTGCTTAACATTGACAATATGGTCAAACCACCTACATTAGCCATATTGATAGTTGTAGTCGTCAAGAACATATTTGTTGTCATCTTTTGGTTGAAAAGGTCAGTGGTGAAATGTCACATCTTGGCAACTCAGGCAACACCGAGAAGTTTCTGACTTGGAGGGTTGTTCAAGTGAAACTTCCCAGTCAGAACTAGGAATTTCAGATAACTGATAGCACATGAACATGGCATTAGTTCCTATTTCACAAATTTTTGGAACAAGATTTGAAGTTATAAACTGGGTGGTTCGATCCCTGAATCCTGATTGGCTGACAGACGTGGTATATCAGACCATATACCATGGGTATGACAAAACATTTATTTTTACTGCTCTAATTATGTTGGTAACCAGTTTATGATAGCAATAAGGCACCTCCGGGGTTTGTGGTAGGCTATATGGCCAAGATACCACGGCTAAGGTCTGTATCTAGGCACTCTGTGTTGCATCTTGCATAAGACCAGCCCTTAGCCATGGTTTATTGGCCATATACCACACCCCATCGTGCCTTTGCTTAATTAATATACATTGCTATCTGCTGTCTGATAGAACAATCATACCTGACACAATGTTGGCAATCATCATAATATATCCTGTAGGCTATGGAACCTTATAAAAAAGAGGCAGTTTAGTTGATTGATCATGTTTTATTCTGTGCAGATTCACCACAATAAGAAAAAATCCCTCAGTTAGTAGGTTATTTTAACAGGACACAGGATATGACCCAGATGCAGACACAGGAGATGGAAGGTTCAATATACAGAGTAGTTATATTAAAACCACAGGAGGCAGGAAAAGGGCAGGTCGAGGACAGGCAGAGGTTCTTAAACCAGGTCCGAGTCATATAGGTAAAGGACGGCAGGCAGGCTCGGGGTCAGGGCAGGCAGACTAGGTCGGAACTGGGAGAACTAGAAAACAGGGACTAGAGAGAACAGGAGTACGGGGGAAAAAACACGCTGGTATGCTTGACGAGACAAGACGAACTGGCCACATACGAACAGAAAACACAGGTATAAATCAAATGGGGATAAAGGGGAAAATGGGCGACCCTTAGAGGGGGGGTGGAGACAAGCACAAGACAGATGAAACAGATCAGGGTGTGACATTCTATTTATCTTCATAAAAGGGGGAAAATATAATGATACAAACTGTATCTAATATTCAACAGAGTATATTGGCAATTGCTTTTCAATGTTCTTATTGCACAACGCATTTTATTAAAGCCTAAATAGAATGCATTTTCTGCATGTCACTATTGCACAGCATCGCCATTTTGGCTCTGTAGAGCGGCTGGAGCTTGTGAAGTCCAATGAAGAGAGAGTTTACAGCGCCCTCTACCGGCTTCTCTCATAGAGCCCAAATGTCGACGGAGGGTGGTGCTGATGCTGCAAGGATACAGAAAGCGTCGACATAGAGGGATGTGAGTATCTAAACCGTACCAGAATTAGAACTATTGGCGCAGTCTCTGTGGCGCAATGGAATAGCGCGCTGGACTTCTAATCCAGAGGCTCCGGGTTCGAGTCCCGGCAGAGATGTGCCGCTCTGGTTGCCATACTGCAGATCTGCGGAATTTTTATTAGAGAAAATGTAAACTGTCCCATAATAAACTGCAGCCACCATTTCATTCCATGCATCCTTCTAAGTATTCTAAATATAATGCTGCACTTCACTACATCTCTACACACCATAACAACAAAAAAAGTATATATATACTAACCATAATAATAATTTATAATCTGGCGTTTAATTAATATCAAATAAAGACTTATTTACATATTATTTTGCTTGATTTTATTTGTTCTTTACGTGATTGAATGGTATGTTCGAACACTTATTTAGCATTACAATATCAAGGGAAATTCTTGCTAGGCCAATATTATAATATGTATTTTTTCAAACCTAGGCTACTATAGACAGATTTATTTCACTGCACAAACAATACATCCCTAGCCTATATATTTTTTCTCAAGTAGATAATCTCTGAGGAATTGTAGAAAATGAATCACTTATTTAGGAAAAATACATCAATGCCAGTCTACTGAATAAGCTATGCATGCAATAACGGACCAAACAAGAGAGCACTTTAATTATGGCAATGCCTGGAATCCTAATTATAGCGGCTATATGTTTCAGTGAACAAATTATGGTAGCTAAATGAGTTGTTTATGAGGTGCATCCGTGTGAAGGTATTTTAATAGTTGTTCCTGTTGTTTGGGGAGTAGTTCAGGAGTCAGTGCACTTGAGGGCGCTCCAACACTGGGCTATGCTTTAAAGCCAAGAGATGGGTGAGAACATGAGAGCAGTAGCCTAATAGATCACTATACAGACTCAAAGGTGACAGTGAACACATTTGTATAGCCTCTGTATCTGGCTATAATAGGCTAGAATACACTTCATCATTAAATTGAGGGAAAGGAAGCAACATATGCTGTCACTTTTGGGGCAGTACTTGGTTGTGTCGTGCAGAATGATTGCAGAATGATTTGCTTTGCAGAATGATTCAACTAGCCTAGTCCATGAGCATGACACGTCATTAGATCTATAACCTATTGCTCCATCTCGCTTACAAAGAAAAATACAGAGATGATGATAATGGAAAAAGTCCAACAAACATGGACAAAGTATTTTAGTTTTTTTCTGGTGACAAAGAAATGAGCATATAATAGCGGTAACATCTACCGCGAGATTCAGACTAGAAAGAAGAGGGGTGTGTGCTGTAGTGCTGACGTGAGAGCGAGAGAGAGAGCGAGACAGAGCGGGAGAGATAGAGCGAGAGATAGGAGAGAGAGAGAGAGAGTGCGCGAGAGAGAGTGAGCGAGAGAGGAATGCGCCGCTAATGAGAAAACGGACCATCGCGGAGCACGAAAGAGCGGACAGCGAAAAGGGGAGAGGAGGAAAAACGTAGAAATTATCTAAACCGCAACAAAAAAAATAGCAGAAAGGGGAGGTGGAGAACGACGAAAATCGTCACATATATTCGTTGGAAGGATGACATTTACCCTATACTGGTGAATAGAATCCAACTAGGATTTTTAATGCTGTCCTCAAGGAGAATTGAGCTAACGGACTTACTGGTCTTCTGAACCATGCACAGGCTTTTGCTCCTGAGTTTGGCGCTGAGTTTTCACCGTGGTAAGATAAGGATTTTCCCTGTTACCTTCCCTAATCAACGACACACTGTTTCATGTTGTCGTTCAATACCGATGCATTCGAACTTGATGAGGGGAAAGTTACGCTAGATTCGTTTCAGTTGTGTGTGTGTGTGTGTGTGTGATATATATATATATATATATATATATATATAGAGAGAGAGAGAGAGAGAGAGAGAGAGAGAGAGAGAGAGAGAGAGAGAGAGAGAGAGATGCTAAATTTTTCTGAGTGTATGGCGATGAGTTCGTCATTACATGCGCCGCAGTGTGTGGTAGGCTATTTCATAGGGTGTGTGTGTCTAACATGATCATGGCCTGATTGGTGCAAGAACCTAGTATCCACAATTTGACCTTAGTCCTGTGCATTCGGTAGTTTATAGCCTTTTATTCAAATAGGATGTTAGGCAGAAAGGACGTGATTTGAATTACAGTGCACGTCTAAAATGATTACATTTACGTCATTTAGCAGATTAGCAATTAGGGTTAAGTGCCTTGCTCAAGGGCACATCGACAGATGTTTTACCTAGGGGATTAAAACCAGCGACCTTTCGGTTACTGGCACAACGCTCTTAACCACTAAACTACCTGCCGCACCAAAGGTGCTCGATATTGGAAGGTGGAAACGGTTTGCGTCAATCATTCAAACGTTGCTTGTAATATTTTATTGGTGCCTGTGATATGTATAGCCTAATAACACACACACCCGCGTACGCACGCACGCATGCATGCATGCACACACACACACACACACACACACACACACACACACACACACACACACACACACACCACGGCCACTGGAGACGAGGTATGGCCAACATAATACCCCTAACGTCGTCTAGATATCATATCTGAGTAATGACAGGTAGGCGATAATAGCTATTGTTATAACGTAGTTGCTAGGAGACAATTGCTCAAGGGGAAAGTGATTTCTCAGTCTACCTGTTAGATTACATCTTCCTCGTGCTCGCGCGCACGGCACAAGGCAACCCTCCCTTTTCATTGTCTACCATGTGTGTGTGTGACAGCAAGAGAGTGCGTGTGCTGTGGATGTGCAGGCGCGTGCAGGTACTGACCACCCGACCACTTTATCATACTGTAGGTAGGGGGCGTGTTTGAATGGTCTATAGGATGATGTCATCCATGTGTCTCTTTTTAGATTGCTATAGGTTAAGGCTACTCCTTTGTCCTTCTCTCAACATCCATACACAATATTAGTCTACTAGTACATACTCAATGTTAGTATTGTATTACTTTTTCACTGCCTAATCCTGTTAAACAACTCACAGATTACCTATGTTGTGGCTGCTATAAACAGTAATCCTTATGAGTATGAAAAAAAAAAAAATGTATGCACTCACTACCTGTAAGTCGCTCTGGATAAGAGCATCTGCTAAATGACTAAAATGTAAAAATGTAGTCATTACACACAACAACACATATTATAATACATCACATTCACACATGGAACGAAGCTGATGCGCATGCACACTAACACACGCACACACACGCATGACCATGCACATACACACTAACACACACGCATGTACGCACACACACACACACACAGGTCTGGCTCGTGTTTGTTTGATGGGGGTTGAGGCAGGCTAGTCAAGTTCTTCCACACCGATCAAGTTCTTCCACACCGATCTCAACAAACATTTTCTGTATGGACCTCGCTTTGTGCACGGGGGCATTGTCATGCTGAAACAGGAAAGGACCTTCCCCAAACTCTTGCCACAAAGTTGGAAGCACCGAATCGAATGTCATTGTATGCTGTAGCATTAATATTTTCCTTCACTGGAACTAAGGAGCCTAGCCCAAACCATGAAAAACAGCCCCAGACCATTATTCTTCCTCCACCAAACTTTACAGTTGGCACTATGCATTGGGGAAGGTAGCGTTCTCCTGGCATCCGACAAACCCAGATTCGTCCGTCGGACTGCCAGATGGTGAAGTGTGATTCATCACTCCAGAGAATGCATTTCCACTGCTCCAGAGTCCAATGGTGGTGAGCTTTACACCACTTCAGCCGATGTTTAGCATTGCGCATGGTGATCTTAGGCTTGTGTGCGGCTGCTCGGCCATGGAAACCCATTTCATGAAGCGCCCAACGAACAGTTCTTGTGCTGACGTTGCTTCCAGAGGCAATTTGGAACTCGGTAGTGAGTGTTGCAAACGAGGAAAGACGATTTTTACACACTACGCACTTCAGCTCTCAGCAGGCCGTTCTGTAAGCTTATGTGGCCTACCACTTAGCGGATGAGCTGTTGTTGCTCCTAAACGTTTCCACTTCACAATAACAGCACTTACAGCTGACCGGGGCAGCTCTAGCTAGCAGGGCAGAAATTTGACGAACTGTCTTGTTGGAAAGGTGGCATCCTATGACGGTGCCACGTTGAAAGTCACTGAGCTCTTCAGTAAGGCCATTCTACTGTCAATGTTTGTCTATGGAGATTGCATGGCTGTGTGCTCGATTTTATAAACCTGTCAGCAACGGGTGTGGCTGAAATAGCCGAATACACTAATTTGAAGGGGTGTCCACATACTTTTGTATATATAGTTTGAGTGGCTCTGCTACAAGCCACACACACACACACACACACACACACACACACACACACACACACACACTATGTAACACAGCATGGCTGTAAACTATCTCAAACACTGTGCTCATTATGGCAATGGTACAATGTCACCATTTCATCATTCATTTGTAGGCCATACTCTTCAAACTGCCTGCCTGTCCAATACACTGCTCTCAAAACACTTGAAGATACAAACTATTCTGTTGTTTTTATTCTAAATTTCCAGTTTTCTTAACAGACATTTCACATGGTTTGAAAGGTAAATGAATGTGCTGTTAACCATTCAACTACAAAGACTCTTTATAATTCATGAAAATGCTATTGTTGTTAGTAGACCTACACCTAATCTTACGACACTGCAACTTGCTACTGTTCCTACCTAGACTGCTTGAAATGCTGGCTATAACAAAGGCCTCAGTGCAGGTGCAACATTTGTCCATTTGTTAGCCTCTGTCCTTGTGAACAATGCCACCACTACTGACACATACTCACATACTCACATACTCACACACACACCACACACACACACACACACACACACACACACACACACACACACACACACACACACACACACACACACACACACACACACACTACTGACCAAAGAAACCAACCCTGTATTGCAAATATTGCAAAAACGTTGAAATGGAACATGTAGCTCATGCAACTATGTAGTTCGAATCACATGTGGATCTATTCATAATGTGGATCTATTCATAATGTGGATCTATTATAATGTGGGTCTATTCATATTGTGGATCTATTCATAATGTGGATCTATTCATAATGTGGATCTATAATCATGTGGATTTATTCATAATGTGGATTTATCATAATGTGGATCTATTCATAATGTGGATCTATTATAATGTGGGTCTATTCATAATGTGGATCTATTATAATGTGGGTCTATTCATAATGTGGATATATCATAAAGTGGATATATTATAATGTGGGTCTATTCATAATGTGGATCTATCATAATGTGGATCTATCATAATGTGGATCTATTCATAATGTGGATCTATTCATAATGTGGATCTATTAATAATGTGGATCTATCATAATGTGGATCTATTCATAATGTGGATCTATTCATAATGTGGATCTATTATAATGTGGGTCTATTCATAATGTGGATCTATCATAATGTGGATCTATCATAATGTGGATCTATTCATAATGTGGATCTATTAATAATGTGGATCTATCATAATGTGGATCTATTCATAATGTGGATCTATTCATAATGTGGATCTATTATCATGTGGATCTATTATCATGTGGATGTATTCATAATGTGGATCTATTATAATGTGGATCCATTCATAATGTGGATCTATTATAAAGTGGATCTATTATAATGTGGGTCTATTATAATGTGGATCTATTCATAATGTGGATCTATTCATAATGTGGATCTAGCTGTAAGTTTTTTCACCATACTCCCAATTCCAGAATTTAATCAAGGAATGGCTAGCATCTTTGGCACATTAGTTATGGCTATGCTACGGTGTTACTTTCACTATCAACACAATGTGACTTGATGCTTTATTGCATGTTTGTTTGGTACTTTGTCATAATAGTATGGCTGTATTAGTATGTTGTTTGTTCTAGAAAAAAATGAAAAATGAAACATGCTACAAAACTCCAAATTAGATAAGGCTCATTGTTTAGGCCTATCGTGTCCACTTTATACTAACCTATAAAATGATCAGAACCACTGTAATAAATTATATTACACATGTAGCATTATGTAGCTCCAAATTACAGCAAGCCGTTCGGTTATGATAATTAAAAGTCGTACAGCAGTAGGAGTTAAAGCCCCTACTACATTTATCGTCTGTTTGACTGGGCTAACCAATGGAGTTCTGAAAACATTCTCATAAGATGTTCTCTGTAAGAAGCCACAAAGCGAGACAGAGCAAGAGAGAAAGTAAGCGATAGAAACAGAGAGAGAAAGAGAGAGAGAGAACGAGAAAGAGAAAGAGAGAGAGAAAGAGGCAGAGAAAGAGCCAAGTCTATCACATATGACTCAGCCTCTTTGCCATGTTTTCAAATTGTGTGTCTACATTTTGCCGAGCACCAATTTGGGGGTGGGGGAAGGGTGGCACTGGTAGTGGGGGTGGTCTGGTGGGCAGGTGGGTGAAGTCGAGGGGGCCAGAACAAGACCGATTATAGTTTTTTCGGTGGGTGGCTGTAGTGGGGGATGGGGGGGTGAAAATAAAGAAAGCGAGAGAGAGAGAGAGAGAGAGAGAGAGAGAGAGGGCAGGGAGAGAGTGAAGGGGTGGGCCAGCTGGAGAGAAGGGATGATTTCTCAAGCCTGACTGGTTCCTCTGTGGGGACAGCTAGCCACACACACACACACACACACACACCTCATTCACAGAGAATATGGAAGAGCGAGTTCAAGGGCTACGCTCAAATCAGAATTATTTAACCCACATCTGAGGCCTCTCCCTCCTTCCCTGAGCTCCGGGGCCTTGGAAGATGCCTCTGCACATGCCTTGCCTTAGACTAGAATTCATTGGCATTAATCACTTTTGAAGCTTCTCATCTTCTCCCTCTTCATTCAGATTTATTTGTCTCCCTCCCTCCATTTTTCTTCCTCCCTTCTCTCCATCCTTCAATTTCTCCTCCTCCTTCTTTCTGCTAGCTCAACTTGATTCCCTTCTCTCTCTCTGTCCCCTCATATCTTTTGTTCTATTTTCCCCTCTCCCTCTATTTCCATCTACCCCTCAGACTTTTTATTTTTCTCTTTCTTTCTTTCTTTCTTTCTTTCTTTCTTTCTTTCTTTCTTTCTTTCTTTCTTTCTTTCTTTCTTTCTTTCTTTCTTTCTTTCTTTCTTTCTTTCTTTCTTCTCTTCTCTCTCTCTCTCTCTCTCTCTCTCTCTCTCTCTCTCTCTCTCTCTCTCTCTCTCTCTCTCTCTCTCTCTCTCTCTCTCTCTCTCTCTCTCTCTCTCTCTCTCTCTCTCTCTCTCTCTCTCTCTCTCTCTCTCTCTCTCTCTCTCTCTCTCTCTCTCTAATAAGTTCCAGATGTGGTTCTCACATTCCTTTAGTCAGTGGAGAGAAGAGGGGGAGGGGTCAGAAGAAGAAGCACATGAATTAAAAGAGGGAGCACATGATGAAGGAAGAGTACAGAAACCCTGTACTGAAGACACACACACAGACACACAGACACACACATACACATACACACACACACACACACACACACACACACACAGGAGAGGGATTCACTGCTGTTGTGGAACGTGTTTTTCTCTCTAAAAAGTTTTGGGACATTCCCCTTTCCCCCTCTTCGCCCACTGTCCCCCTCTCCCCCTCCCTCCTTCCCTCCATCCCCCCATCCCTCTATCCCTCCCTCCTCCCCCTGTAGGAATGTGGCCGACGGGTGATGATGTCATTTCATTTCTCGCTCGCTGAGTTTCTCCTCGAGAAGGGGAGGGAGATTTGTGTCGCTCCATCCATCTTTCTCTTCCTCTCTACAATAACAGCATTACAGCTAGCCAACTAACTAATAAGCTTATTAGCTGGTCTACACTACTAGCCGTACAGCCATTTAGCCTGCAGGGAAATAGTCAGGTTAACCAGATAGCTTTTGGGAGGGAGAAGGATATGGTTAAATACAGCTTATCCACATCAATTCCATACAGGGTGCTCATTGACATGTAAACATTTTTCTAATAACTGTTAAACTATTGAGCTTACAGTAGACTTTCAATTGAGAATTCCTTCAATTTTGCAATGATACACTCCAGTAGGTTAGCACTTTGCTATTAAGTCCCTTACATAGTGTGTTGCTATAGCCATACACCTCCTCCTCAACAGCCTGCAGATGTTAGTGATCCAGGGGTGTTTGGCCTGGTCCATGAATATATAACATAACATCGCTCCAGGGGTCAAGGCCCCAGCTTTTATTAGATAGTTTGTGACGGATGACATTGTAAGAAGCGACAAACTAATACAATTAGATTGAACTGGATTGAATTAGAGTAGACCTTGAAGAGCATTATTTATGGAAAGCACTGAAAATAGAACCTCAGGTATTTGAATAGTTAAATCAGTGTTTCCCTTAGGTTGGGTAGGTAAAGGTATAGGTGGGTCGCAGCGATAGACTGAGGTCTGGCTGGATATATTGTTTGTTTATGTGGTGGGTCACAGGGTAGGCCACAACTAAACATAGTTTGGAAACCACTGTGGTGAATTATTGATTCATAACGGTATTGATTTTGCTACCTAATTCAGAGTTTGAATTACAATATTCTAGAACAAGGACCTAGCTTACTACAAAACACCACTTTGATATTTGTGTATAGCGTAGCCCTTGATCAGTGTTAGAAGCTGCCTGTCATTGGTAGTCCATGGTAATCACCCTTCGTTTCCCTCAAGTATTCTTTTGTCACTCATTCACGTGCTCGTTTCACAATGGAGGGCCAGGGCTGGCTTATTTTGAAGAGAAGGGTTGTGAAAAGCCCAGGCATATTCCTGTGGTCCCGTAACGTGTCAGACACTTTGACCATGAATTATCTTATTACCCTGCACTGATCCCAGGGGGTTGCCATGGCCACTGTGTCTATCATTGTGTCAGTGGTCCTCACTGGCTGTAGCCATGGTAACAATGTATGTAATGGTGGTTCAATACAAATAAAGGACTTTTCTTTTTTTTCCTTAAAAAAAAAAAAACTAATTTAGCAGACACTCTTATCCAGAGTGACTTACAGTTAGTGAGTGCATACATTTTCATACTGGCCCCCCGTGGGAAAGTCTGAGATGTGAAATATGAGTGATTAGCCCCAGAGAAGAGGACATAGAGAAAAAGCACACATACATACAGAGAGAGAGGAAATAATTATCTTCCCTCCATTTCCAAATAAATCTGTTTCTATAGCAACCATGTTACCAGGGGCTGCATGGATAGAGGGAGCGAGAAACAGAGGGAACAGGGGAAATAAATAAGATAGGAGGAGCGATGGCGAGGTAGAGAGGGAAAATGTAAAGAGATGGAGAGGTAGACTGAGGGAGGGAAGGCGTGATTATTTCTTAGTATGTGCCACTGGACAGACAAAGGAAAGAAAGCAAGAGAACTGGGAGAGAAAGGAAAGGAACCGGGGTACATGGTGACAAAGGGACAGGGAAAGAGAGGGGTCTAGGAGTGGTAAAGGGGAGGATAGAGAGGGAAGATGACAGAGAATGGAAAAAATGGACACAATGCTTCTTTCTCTTTCTCCTTTTCTACCCCCTGTTTTCTCCACCTCTAGCCAGTCACCTTTGTGTGTTAACTGACATGATGGCAGCATGGTCCCTCTTTCATTCCTCTATCCTTTCTCTCCCTCTCTCCTTTCTCTCCCTCTATCCTTTCTCTCCCTCTCTCCTTTCTCTCCCTCTATCCTTTCTCTCCCTCTCTCCTTTCTCTCCCTCTCTCCTTTCTCTCCCTCTCTCCTTTCCCTCCCTCTATCCTTTCTCTCCCTCTATCCTTTCACTCCCTCTATCCTTTCACTCCCTCTATCCTTTCTCTCCCTCTATCCTTTCTCTCCCTCTATCCTTTCTCTCCCTCTCTCCTTTTTCTCCCTCTCTCCTTTCTCTCCCTCTCTCCTTTCTCTCCCTCTATCCTTTCTCTCCCTCTCTCCTTTCTCTCCCTCTCTCCTTTCTCTCCCTCTCTCCTTTCTCTCCCTCTCTCCTTTCTCTCCCTCTATCCTTTCTCTCCCTCTATCCTTTCTCTCCCTCTATCCTTTCTCTCCCTCTATCCTTTCTCTCCCTCTCTCCTTTCTCTCCCTCTATCCTTTCTCTCCCTCTATCCTTTCTCTCCCTCTATCCTTTCTCCCCCTCTCTCCTTTCTCTCCCTCTATCCTTTCACTCCCTCTATCCTTATAGCCATATAGCAGTATTACCATGGCGATAGGCTATGCCCAGTCTAGTCTGCGATGCCGCCATGTGATTATAGTCAGTTAGACTCAGGTGGTGTCAGGCAGCGACAGTGCCACTCCTAACTTTGTCATTGTGACCTTATCCTCAAAACTATCTTCATCCTCACCCTCATCCTCATCTTCATCACAGTTTTGTCACCCGTCCACCTCTTTGCTTGTTCTGCCATTCCTGCATTTTCAGGCATTTAAATATCACCAACTGCTGTCCACATATAGGAGAGACGTATTCCATATTGAATGGATAAGATAGTGAAAGCGAATACGGATAATATGAGCTGAAAGGGAATACAGAGAGAGAGAGAAACAAAGAGAGAATGAAAGAGAGAAAGAGACAAAAGCGCATTGGACAATTAATTGGATAGGTGGAGGGATGAGGTCATGATTAATGTTTTGCAGAAAATGGGTGTATCAGACACAAGGGAGGGTTTTGTCAGACACACACACACACACATACACACATTCATATATCCACACACACACACAAACACATACACACCCACACATGCATGCACACACACTTACACCAAAACAACTTTTTTGGGGGCAGTTACTTTAGACGTCAGCTGTTGCTATGGTGATGTCTGTGATCCAACGACAGAGCAGGATTGGCTAGAGTGGAAAGAGGCAGAGAAAGGCAGGACTGAGAGAGAGGGAGAGAGAGAGGGATAGAGAGGGAGCAATACAGGGATAGATAGACAGATATAGATAATTAGATTGATTGATAAATCCATACAAATGCTTTTAAAGGATTAATAAGATGCACTCAATTCATTCAGGCACATCAGACAAAGCCCTGACGTCATGGCATCATACTGTAGCCTTTTGTTGCTCAGGAGACAGTAAAACTTCATCACATACATGTGGTGAGATATGCAAGGGCATCCTATCTAGGAATTAAAGACGTATGTAATCTGTCCTGATGGCATTCCTCTTAGCAGGGTGGCTGGAATAGTTTTCACACAATATTTCACACACAGCTATAGGGCAAGTCTGTAACATGTTGTGTTATTGTTAAGATGAAAGGCTTGTGAGGCACAAGAGGTGTTAATTGCAGCACTTCGTGCCATTTCACTGTGTGCTCAGGCTTTGGTGTGTCAATGTGGCTTTGTTGACAGCAGGGCTTGGCTTGTCGTTGTGTCTGTGTGGATAGGGTTTGGTGACCGTGATGTGTCTAGTCGACCGCATGTTATAGATAGACAGTCAATGTGGTCGATGTTTGGTTTGACGTGTGTGTTTATGTGTGTGTGTTGACAGGGTATGCTATTTCTATGTGGTCACTGGTAAGGGTTAGGTTTGACCGTGAGTGTGTTTGCGAAGCCACGCGGTATAGTTTGTCGTCATATGTCTGTGTGGCAGAGGTTTGATTCTGTGTGCGTGTGCGTTCGTGCGTGCATGTGTGTTTGTTTCATAAGGGCTCTGTGTAACTGTGTGTGTGTGTGCGTTCAGGGTTCTTTGTGACCATGTCTTTGTGCGGTCAGGGTACTCGGAGTCTCTCGATGGTATCTGGGGATCACTGACTCAAGGAAATCAGGACACTCTAAATTTGTCACTGCAGCATAACCCACATTATGGAAGAATACAAGAGCTCTCTTTCTTTCTTTCTTTCTCTCTCTCTCTCTCTCTCTCTCTCTCTCTCTCTCTCTCTCTCTCTCTCTCTCATTATCTCTCTCCCTCTCCCTCTCTCTCTCTCGCTCTCTCTCGCTCTCTCTCTCGCTCTCTCTCGCTCTCTCTCTCTCTCTCTCTCTCTCTCTCTCTCTCTCTCTCACTCTCTCTCTCTCTCTCTCTCTCTCTCTCTCTCTCTCTCTCTCTCGCTCTCCTCTCTCTCTCTTCTCTCTCTCTCTCTCTCTCTCTCTCTCTCTCTCTCTCTCTCTCTCTCATTTTCTCTCTCATCTCTCTCTCTCGCTCTCTCTCTCTCTCTCTCTCTCTCTCTCTCTCTCTCTCTCTCTCTCTCTCATTCTCTCTCTCTCTCATTCTCTCTCTCTCTCTCTCTCTCTCTCTCTCTCTCTCTCTCTCTCTCTCTCTCTCTCTCTCATTCTCTCTCTCTCTCTCTCATTCTCTCTCTCTCGCTCTCTCATTCTCTCTCTCTCTCTCTCTCTTCTGTCTTTCCTTTCTTCCTATCTACCTCTCTCTGCTCTCTTTCTATAGCTTTTTTCTCATTGTCTCTTACTCAGACACACGTATATTGAATAATTATATGAGTAAGTAGTATGGAAATACACAGAGCAGATAACATATTGATATGGTTTATGATATGATATAGACTGTATTTTCAGTTTGCCCCTAATGTAGGTCTAGCATTACATGGGAAGGCACTGTGTGCTCTCATTGTCAAGCTATTGAAATAGCCTCCCCATAGTCCCAGTGGGGATCTTGTTTGTGGTTTCTTGGATGACAGTGAAGGGAATACCTTGTCAAGTGGTGTTTAAGGTAGAGGGAGTGATGCCTTGTCTGCCCTGGGGCTGTTTGGTCCTTAGTTGTTGTTGGAACATGGCATTCTAGCCTTATACTCGTGGTCAGAGGAGGTTAACAGATTAGATAGCATATCTAGCGAGCTACGTTGATTTGATCTGACTGGATAGGAGCCTAATTTAGAGGTATTCGTAGTCATCCCATGGCTTACATTTGGACTAATGGTGGATCACATTGATATTGTCACTTTCGAAGCAGCCTTTTCTTTAACGTGGTGTGCCACAGGGCTCAAATCTAGGACCACTGCTCTTTTCTATTTTTGTCTGTGATTTACTTGTAGTTGGCCTATGCTAGACATACAAATGCACATCGTTTGTATGTGCATGATGTTTGCTCTTTCTCTTTGGAATCATTTATGTTCTGCTTCTGTCAGAACCCATTGCTATTATTGTCCAGGACATTTTTTACACATGACTGTTTTTTCATGATATCAGGCGTACTGTAGGCTACCTCCTTGAATCACACACATTCAATCAGGTTTGGAGGGGGTACAGTATGCCCACACATGAGAAAAGGAGAGACAGAAATAAAGAGAATTGGAGGGAGTTAGAGAGAGAGACTTGGGGTCATGGAGGGATGCGCAGGCATATGCCAGTTGTTAAGAAAGTGAGAGAGATGGGGAACGCTGGAGGGTTCAGAAAGCGAGAGAGAGAGGGAGGAGAAGTGTGAGAGAGAGAGGGAATGGGGAGAGAAAGAGAGAGAGTGAAAGTGCTAGAGGGCTGATATTTAATGTGATAAATGGGTTGTGACAGTGTGGCTCTAAACCCCCTCCAACCAGAAGAGGAGGAGGAGGAGGACCACGGAAATAGAAAGCAGTATGGGTAAATGACATATATTATATACATATATTATGTATATATATATACAGTACCAGTCAAAAGTTTGGACACACCTACTCATTCAAGGGTTTTTCTTTATTTTTACTATTTTCTACATTGTAGAATAATAGTGAAGACATCAAAACGATGAAATAACACATATGGAATCATGTAGTAACCAAGAAAGTGTTAAACAAATATATTTTATATTTGAGATTATTCAAATAGCCACCCTTTGCCTTGATGATAGCTTTGCACACTCTTGGCATTCTCTCAACCAGCTTCATGAGGTAGTCACCTGGAATGCAAATCAATTAACAGGTTACCTTCTTAAAAGTTAATTAGTGGAATTTCTTTCCTTCTTAATGCGTTTGAGCCAATCAGTTGTGTTGTGACAAGGTAAGGGGGTATACAGAGGATAGCCCTATTTGGTAAAAGACCAAGTCCATATTTTAATGCAAGAACATCTCAAATAAGCAAAGAGAAACGACAGTCCATCATTACTTTAAAACATGAAGGTCAGTCAATACGGAACATTTCAAGAACTTTTAAAGTTTCTTCAAGTGCAGTCGCAACAACCATCAAGCACTATGATGAAACTGGCTCTCATGAGGACCGCCACAGGAATGGAAGACCCAGAGTTACCTCTGCTGCAGAGGATAAGTTCATTAAAGTTACCAGCCTCAGAAATTGCAGCCCAAATAAATGCTTAAAAGAGTTCAAGTAACAGACACATCTCAACATCAACTGTTCAGAGGAGACTGTGTGAGTCAGGCCTTCATGGTCGAATTGCTGTGATTTATTTAGAATTCAAGGCACACTTAACCAGCATGGCTATCACCGCATTCTGCAGCGATATGCCATCACATCTGGTTTGGGCTTAGTGGGACTATCATTTGTTTTTCAACAGGACAATGACCCAACACACCTCCAGGCTGTGTAAGGGCTATTTTACCAAGAAGGAGAGTGATGGAGTGCTGCATCAGATGACCTGGCCTCCAGAATCCCCCGACCTCAACCCAATTGAGATGGTTTGGGATGAGTTGGACCGCAGAGTGAAGGAAAAGTAGCCAACAAGTGCTCAGCATATGTGGGAACTCCTTCAAGACTGTTGGAAAAACATTCCAGGTGAAGCTGGTTGAGAGAATGCCAAGAGTGTGCAAAGCTGTCATCAAGACAAAGGGTGGCTATTTGAAGAATCTGAAATATAAAATATATTTTTATTTGTTTAACACTTTTTTGGTTACTACATGATTCCATATGTGTTATTTGATAGTTTTGATGTCTTCACTATTATTCTACAATGTAGAAAATAGTAAAAATAAAGAAAAACCCTGGAATGAGTAGGTGGGTCCAAACTTTTGACTGGTACTGTATATATATGTATACATTAATAAAAACTATACAAATTCAGAGATAGTGAGACAGAGGGAGGGGAGAAACATCACAAAGAAGTGAGACAGAAATACATTTCGATTGCCCTTCTTTAATTGTTTACGAGTCCAGTCAAGAAAACAGTACATTACACTGTATGTATAGTGTACATTCAGAGAGAGAAGTAGAGAGAGGCGGACAAGAGAAACAAAACAACATAACTAAAAGAACGCTTGACGTAAATCTGACTTGGATTGTCATTCTCTCATGGTTTAGCGGTCTTGATGAGCAGTTTAATTACAGCGTATGTCATTATGTACCGTGGAACAAAACCTTTTTCATATTGGACGAGCAGTCACAACACTTCATCAGATGAATACAGTACAGGTTTAGACTGCAGAAAGAACTAAGAACTATGGTGGCTCTCAGTAGAGAGCTGGAACAGCCCTGTAGAGTACAGACAATGACATGTACTGTAAGACGTTAGAAAGAGAGAGAGAGAGAGAGAGAGAGAGAGAGAGAGAGAGAGAGAGAGAGAGAGAGGGGGAAGCCTGGGAGATGACTCATAATGTAGGGAGGAATGGAGAGAGAGAGAGAAAGAGAAGGAAAGAGAGAGATAAAGATAGAAGGAGAGGTTTAAGACAGGGAACCATGAGGGACTGGGAGATGGGGGTGAGACCCGATGGGTTAAATCCTAAGGGTTTGATCTACCTCTCTCCTCCTCTCTTCTCCTCTCTTCTCCTCCTGAGTCATCTCAAGTCTCACTCCCTCGTTCCCCCTCGGTCTCTCTCTCCATTGTTGAAATATTTTTCTCACTATTTTCCTAATCTTTCTGTATCTCAGTGTCTTAATGCACCCTCAATCTCCAACTGGTTATCCTTGTCTTCAGTTGAAGGAGAACAACATACCATATCAAACACACCATCAGAAATTTAACTTTTATGCCTAGCTACTAATTTTACCACAAAAACTCCAATGAGTGAAATGCACATTTCTGGCCCTACATGGCCACAGTTTATTCTCAGTTTGTGTATAATGACGCTGTATGTATGTATTTACTGTAACAACAATCTAACAACAACACAGCTGTGGGCTTGTAACAAAATGTGATGTTATATGTTTGTAACAATGCGTATGCACCCTTCTCTCTCTCCCCCCCCATCTCTCTCGCTCCCCCTTTCCCCTCCCCCTCCCCCTCCCTCTATTCCCTCCCTCTCTCCTTCTCCTACCCCAGTGTGGACAGCGCGTTTCTCCCAGGAGCCAGCGGACCAGTCGGTGGTGCTGGGCCAGAGGGTGATTTTGTCCTGTGTTGTGTTTAACTACTCGGGCATTGTGCAGTGGACCAAGGATGGACTGGCCCTGGGCATCGGAGAGGACCTCAGGGGTGAGACTACAACAACTCTTAAGACCCCCCAACAACACCCAACAACACCCAACACCCATCGTTTCTAGTCGCCCTCCTTAAAAGGCCTCTCTGTATATCGCCCTGTCTCCCCTTTTCACTCTATCTTTCATTATCTCATGTTGTGCTGTTGTGGTTTTTACCTTTTGTGGTTTTTACCTTGTGGTCCTCTGTAGCTCAGCTGGTAGAGCACGGCGCTTGTAACGCCAAGGTAGTGGGTTCGATCCCCGCGACCACCCATACACAAAAAAATGTATGCACGCATGACTGTAAGTCGCTTTGGATAAAAGCGTCTGCTAAATGGCATATTATTATTATTTTCTCTACCACCTCTCCCCCTCTTTCTATCTCTACCCCCCCCTCTCTCTTTCTCTCTGTCTCTCTCTTTGTCTCTCTCTCTCGTTCTCTCTCTATCTCTATGTCGCTGAGTCTCTGTCTGTCTATCAATTTCTCTATACCTATCTCTATCACGAACATACACGTTCTATCTCTCCTATCTGTAAGAAATAAGGCTTGTTAAAAAAATGTTTATGTAAACTCATTGCTTTTCTCACATTCTGTTTCAGGCCACACTTTCCCCTTTATCCCTCTTTCTCTTCCTTTGCAGCTTTCTCTTCCTGCTTCATTCCGTCTCGCTCTCTCTTTGCCTCTGTTCAACCCCTCACTCATTCTTCATTCTCCCTCCCTCCCTCCCCCCCTCTGCCACTCTTTTCCTCTCCTTCACACTCTCTCTTCCTCCCTCTCTTTGCCTCTGCTTTCTCTCAAACCCTCTCTCATTCCTCTCTCCCTCCCTTCCTCTGCTGCTCCTCTTCATCTGTCCCCTCACCATTCCTTTCTCTCTCTCTCTCTTTCTCTCTCTCGCTTTCTCTCTCTTTCTTTCCCTCTCCCTCTCTCTCTCTCTCTCTCTCTCTCTCTCTCTCTCTCTCTCTCTCTCTCTCTCTCTCTCTCTCTCTCTCTCTCTCTCTCTCTCTCTCTCTCTCTCTCTCTCTCTCTTTCAATCATATTGTTACTGTAATGGTTCAGTGCTTCAAGCCAAAGCTTTTAAATAGAAACATGTGAATGAACACTGGTTCCCTCATACACACGCTCCCTCTCTCCCTCGCTCCCCCGCTCTCTCTCTCCCTGCCTCTCCCCCTCGCTCCTTCGCTCTCTCTCCCTGCCTCTCTCCCTCGCTCCCTTGATCTCTTTCCCTCTCCCTTTCATACTCTTTCGCTCTCTCGACATTTCACATGCAAATACATGCATAGACAACACACAGACACACATGATATGCCAGTTACAAGGACACACAAGGTTATGGGAGGGTAAGCTCATTTGAAGCATATGGATATACATACAGTACATTCTACTGTGACAGAATAATTCAGATGGAATTTATATGTGAAGAGAAAGGATATGAAATCTGCTACAGCATTTCTGTCCGTTTGGAGTCCTCTAAAACGTTGTTGTCATAATGCATGCATTTTATTCTCTTGCTGGTGAAAGAGAGCATGGCTGCCACCTGCTGGTGAGAATGTATAGCATCACGGGAGCTGTGAGCGCTAGAAGAGAGCGAGTGAGAGAAGGGGGGAGGAAGGAAGGGGGAGAGAGAGCGAGAGATAGACAGAGAGAGAGAGAGAGAGAGATAGACAGAGAGATAAATAGAGAGAGAGAGAGAGAGAGAGAGAGAGAGAGAGAGAGAGAGAGATAGAGAGAGTGTGCATACATGCGCATATATATGAATATTTGCATGGTTGTTTTCATTTGCATAAATAATTATGCACAGGTGTTTTTGGTTTGTTATCATTACATTCAATACATTCCAAATGAGCCTGTCCTTCTCATTTATCATTTAACCAGCATCTACTGGTTGTCCCTATGTCTGACTCTCTCTCCCTTCCCCCCAGCCTGGCCGAGGTACCGTGTGTTGCGGGTGCAGGAGCTGGGCCAGTATAACCTGGAGATCATCTCAGCTGAGCTGTCTGATGACTCCCTGTACGAGTGCCAGGCCCCTGATGCTGCACTACGTTCTAGAAGAGCCAAACTCACCGTCCTCAGTAAGATACAGCAACTGCGTGCGTGTGTGTGGTTGTGTAAGTGTGTGTGTGTGGTTGTGTATATGTGTGTGTGTGTGTGTGTATTCCCATATGTGTGTAACCCCCCTGTCCTATCTCCAGTCCCCCCAGATGACCCAGTGATAGATGGGGCCCCTGAGGTGCTGCTGAATGCAGGGGACCACTATAACCTGAGCTGTGTGTCCCGCGGGGCCAAGCCCCCTGCCATGATAGAGTGGCAGAAAGACGGGATCCCTGTAGATGGAGCAGTCAGCACTACCGTGAGTCAATGAAACATGCATGTACACAGACATACACATAGTATTATAACACACACATGCACACACACACACACACACAAGTACATATCACAGGCATGCACACACACACACACACACACACACTCAAATACATACACACATTGGACACAGTCACTGACTTTCATTGCGTCACGCCTACCTTTTCTCATAGTTGTATTGGCCGTCATCTCTTGAGTCCATTGTTACCCCTCTCTTGACCATTTATCTGTCTCCCTCCCTCCCTCGTTCCTTCTTTCCCTCCCTCCATCTGTCTCCATCAGGAGGTGCTCCCAGACAGGAAGAGGGTGACGACCCACAGCTTCCTGCCCATCCACCCAGTGGACACAGACACAGGGAGGAACTATAGCTGCGTGGCCAGTAACCTGGCTATCCCCACCGGGAAACGCACCACCGTCACCCTCAACGTACACCGTAAGTCACCCTCAAAGTACACCGTAAAGACTTGTTCATAACCATCCCCTTAGCTTTACATCGTTTTCACTACAGACTGTATGACTGAATATCTGATGTTATTCAAAGACAACAGCTACTAATGAAAACCAGTAGATCACAGATCACTGCCCAGGACCCTTGAGGGATTCTCTCTTTTTCCATCATCTCTCTCTACCCCCCTCCTCCCTCCTTCTCTCTATCATTTGCTTATTTGCTTATGTATCGGTGTGCCTCAGTAACCCTGTGTATCCTCTCTTTCCAGACCCCCCCACGGTGACCCTGTCCATCGAGCCTCGCTCCGTCCTAGAGGGGGACAGAGTCACCTTCACCTGCGCAGCCTCCGCCAACCCTCCTATCATGGGATACATGTATGTCCTCTATCTATCTGTTCTTCTTTCTGTCTGTCTGTATGTCCACCTGTTTCTCTCTCTAGCCGTGCATTAGTCTTGCTGGATAGTTGTATTTTGGGTAGTTACATGTTTAATGTGTTAGTCGTGGTGTGCATGTTTTTGGCCAATGCGGGAATCAAACCTACAGCTCTGGCAGTACATGTTTATTCATACAATATGTATGTGTTCTTTCTCAGGTGGGCTAAAGGTGGAGTGATCCTGCAGGGGGCCAGAGAGAGTGTGCTCACCACCAAAGCTGACCATTCCTTCTTCACTGAGCCAGTGTCATGCTCAGTGTTCAACGCCGTGGGCAAAACCAACGTCAGCATCCTGGTCGATGTACACTGTGAGTCTGACTAGACCTCCATGGCTGGCCAATAGCATCTGTCTGTCTGTCTGTCGGTCTCTCTCTCTGTCTGTCTGGCTGTCTGTGTGTCGCTCTGTCTGTCTGTCTCTGTCTCTCTCTCTGTCTGTCTGTCTGTCTGTCTGTCTGTCTGTCTGTCTGTCTGTCTGTCTGTCTGGCTGTGTGTGTCTCTCTCTCTCTCTCTCTCTGTCTGTCTGTCTGTCTGTCTGTCTGTCTGTCTGTCTGTCTGTCTGCTCTCTCTCTCTCTCTCTATCTCTCACTCTCTCTCTGTCTGGCTGGCTCTCTCTCTGTCTGTCTGTTTGTCTGGCTCTCTGTCTCTTGATCTCAATCTCTCTCCTCTCTCTGTCAGTCTTTCATTTCTCTTTACCTGGTCATTTTTGTATTGTCTTTGACTTTGTTATCAGTCCTCTCTCTCTCTCTCCCTCCCTCTCTCTCCCCAGTTGGTCCTATTCTGGTAGTGGAGCCCAGACCAGTGACAGTGGACATGGACTCTGATGTCGCTCTGAACTGCAAATGGGCCGGCAACCCTCCTCTAACACTTACCTGGACCAAGAAGGGCTCCAATATGGTGAGGGCCAGCTCTCTCACTCCTCCACTCTCTTCCTTCTCTCGCTCCCTTTATCTCTTCTATCCTCTGTATCTCTCCGTCTCTCTATTCTCTTTTGCGCCCCTGCTCTGTCCATCTCTCTCTTTCTCTCTCGTTGTGTAGGTCCACAGTAACGACAACCATCTCTTTCCCCCTCTCTTATCTATCCGTTGTCTGTCTTCTTTCTTCCTATCTCTCCTTTCTTTCTTTCTTTCTTTCTCTTTTATTATCTTTTGTCCCTCTAAAAAAGTAGAATGGCCTCCGTGTCACGAGTTACAAAGCCAGAACCCAGAAGCAGACCAGGACAAGGTAAGTTGAAACGAAGGTGAGTGTTTATTTACAAATTCAAGAGTGATGCTGAATAATCCAGGGAACAGAGCGGGCGGCGTTGATTAGTTGTTGGGGGTGCAGTGGTTGATCCAATCATGGCTCGGCAGCCGCCGACCACCAGGCAGAGGTTGGATGAAGGTCCCGGATGAGTGATGTTCATGGCTAACGATCCGGCAGGGAATGGATGTTAGGCCAGAGCCTAAGAAGGGTGATGATCAGGACCAGGTGTGCAGATTGCTGATGGGATGCAGGTGCGGAAATCAAGAGAGCTCCCCGGAGCGTTCCAGAACCCTCGGGAAACTGGAGATCACGAGCAGAAAACTAGTCCACAGACAGGACCCGACTCAGACTGCCGGGATCGTTACAGTACCCCCCTCCGCGAACGCCACCGGGCGGACTCCCGGAGCGCCAGGATGGAGGCGGTAGAAGTCACGGATGAGGTCAGCATCTAGGATCTGTCGCCGCGGAATCCAACTCCTCTCTTCAGGACCATACCCCTCCCAGTCCACGAGATACTGGAAACCCCGGCCCCGCCGTCTGGAATCCATGATGCGTCGCACCGTGTAGGCAGGACCGCCTCCGATCATCCGAGGAGGAGGAGGAGGAGGCGGAGGAGGCAACAGAGGACTGAGGAGAACAGGCTTGAGGCAGGAGACATGAAAGGTGGGATGGACTCTGAGCGTCCTCGGGAGTTTGAGTCGAACTGCCACCGGATTGATCACCTTCTCCACCACAAACGGACCAATGAACTCGGTAACAACTTCCTAGACTCAGTCCGTAAAGGAAGATCCCGTGTGGCCAACCAGACCCTATCTCCGATGGTGTAGGTGGGAGCGGGGATCCGGCGACGATTCGCCTGGAGCTGATACCGGTCCGAAACTCTAAGGGAGTGCCTTTCTGGCCCGATGCCAGGTCCGGTGGCAACGACGAATATGGGCCTGAACAGAAGGCACTGAGAGCTCCTTCTCCTGAGAAGGGAACAAGGGAGGTTGGTAGCCATACAGGCACTGGAAGGGAGACATCCCAGTGGCAGATGTAGGGAGAGTATTGTGGGCATACTCAACCCAAGGCAACTGAGAGACCCAGGAGGTGGGGTTGGAAGAGGCCAGGCAGCGTAGCGTGGATTCCATCTTCTGGTTGGCTCTCTCCGCCTGACCATTAGATTGGGGGTGAAACCCAGATGTGAGACTGACTGTAGCTCCAATGGCCAAACAGAAGGACTTCCAGACAGCAGAGGTAAACTGAGGGCCACGGTCGGAAACGATATCACTGGGCAACCCGTGGACCCTGAAAACCTCCCTAACCAGGATCTCGGACGTCTCCGAGGCAGAGGGAAGCTTGGCAATTGGCACAAAGTGGGCGAACTTGCTGAATCTGTCCACGATAGTCAGAACGACCGTGTTCCCCTCAGAAGCGGGCAACCCAGTGACAAAGTCCAGGGCCAGATGCGACCATGGTCGCGGGGAATAGGAAGGGGGTGAAGTAGTCCAGAGCTGGGCCGATTGGTACTCTTATTCTGCGCACACACTGGACAGGCAGCAACATAACCCCGAGTATCCTCGGCCATGGCAGGCCACCAAAAAGCGTCTGCGAAGAAACGCCATCGTCCGAGCCACGCCAGGGTGACAAGCCATCTTGCTGGCGTGGGACCATTTGAGGACCGCAGGGCGAACCGACTCAGGCACAAACAACCGACCGGGTGGACCGTTACCGGGACCGGGCTGCGTCCCGAAGAGCCGCCATCACCTCCTCCTCAATCTTCCACCTAACAGCTCCCACGACGCAGTTCCGGGGGGAGAATTGTCTCGGTCTTGGACCCACTCTCCTCCGTCTTGGAGAACATCCGAGACAAGGCGTCCGCCTTGCCGTTCTTAGATCCAGGTCGGAACGTCAGGGAAAAATTGAATCGTCCGAAAAACAACGACCACCTGGCCTGACGGGAGTTGAGACGTCTAGCCGATTGCACGAAGCAAGGTTCTTGTGGTCAGTCCAGACAATAAACGGCTGCTCCGCCCCCTCCAACCAGTGGCGCCACTCCTCCAAGGCAAGTTTCACCGCGAGAAGCTCCCGGTTACCCACATCGTAATTCCTCTCGCAGGCGAAAGGCGGCGAGTAGTAGGCGCAGGGATGGAGTTTACTGTCCGTGGAGCATCGCTGCGACAGGATGGCGCCAACTCCCACATCAGACGCGTCCACTTCAACGACGAACTGACGGGCCGTGTCCGGTTGAGAGAGAATCGGTGCGTTGGTGAATCGCCTCTTCAAATCCAGAAACGCTCGATCCGCCTCCGGATTCCACTTGAAGCTCCTGATACTGGAAGTCAAGGCCGTTAACGGAGCGGCCACACGGCTGTAATCCCGGATGAATCTGCGGTAGAAATTCGCAAACCCCAAAAATCTCTGGAGCTGCAATCTCGTACCGGGCTGGGCCCATTCCAGAACCGCTCTAACCTTCTCCTGGTCCATCCTAATCTCTCCCCTGGAGATGATGTACCCGAGAAAGGATGTCGTGTGGGCGTGAAACTCGCACTTCTCGGCCTTCACGAACAGGCGATTCTCCAACAATCGCTGCAGAACCTGCCGGACATGCTGGACGTGGTCGGAAGGTTCCTTCGAGAAGATCAGAATGTCATCCAGGTAAACAAACACAAAGAGACCGATCATATCTCTCAGGACGTCGTTCACCATACTCTGGAGTACCGCTGGAGCATTGGTCAGTCCAAACGGCATCACCTGATACTCGAAGTGACCCATCGGTGTATTGAAACCCGTCAACCACTCGTCTCCCTCTCTGATCCGGACCATGTGATACGCATTGCGTAGGTCTAGCTTGGTGAACACCGTAGCACCCTGTAAGGAGTCGAAGGCAGAACTCATCAAGGGCAGGGGATACTTGTTCTTCACCGTGATGTCATTCAAACCCCGATAATCAATACACGGTCGAAGAGAGCCATCCTTCTTACCCACAAAGAAGAATCCTGCCCCCCAGGGGGTGATGACGAGGGACGAAGCGAGACCAGCAGCTAGGGACTCCTTGATGTAGGTCTCCAAAGCCTCACGTTCAGGGCGGGAGATACTGTATAACCTTCCCTTGGGGTAGACAGCTCCAGGGAACAGGTTGATGGCACAATCATATGGTCGGTGGGGAGGGAGTGACAGAGCCTTCTGCTTACTGAACACTTCCCCCAAATCGTGATATGTCTCGGGAACCAGGGACAAATCTGGGGGTTTAGCCTCAATCACCTGACTGGGAACCGAATGGGGACAGGCAGTCTTGAGACAGTTAGCATGACAATCGAGGCTCCAACTTCGTTACCTTGCCCGTCACCCAATCGAACGTGGGATTGTGTTCCTTCAGCCAGGGGGTATCCAAGGACCAGAGGAACATGGGAAGACGGCAGAATGAAGAATGAAATCATCTCCGAATGATTCCCCGACAACAGCATCTTAACCGGTTCAGTCCTCATCGTGATACGTGCCAGACTACTGCCGTTCAGAGTGGTCGCTTCAATGGCTTCCGGCAATTGCTCCTTGGAAAGCCCCAGCTGTTCCACCAACTCGGCATCAAGAAAGCTTCCATCGGCACCTGAATCGATAAAAGCGTTAATCGCTAAGCTCTGATTCCTGTTCACAAGGGTAGCCGGGAAACGGGGTCTGACAGAGGTACTGAGAGGTTGAAACTGGCTCGCTAAAAGTCCTCCCAACTTTAGCGAGCCGGGCAGTTTGACGACCGCCGGGAACAAGTGGAGATGTAATGTCCCGAGCTACCACAGTAGAGGCAGCAGTTGGTCTTACGTCTATGTTGACGCTCCTCCTTGGTTAACCCGTGCCGCCCCACTTGCATGGGTTCAGAATCGGGAGAGAGGACCTCTCCACTAATCCTTTGTGGTGGAGAATGATCGACGTGTTCTGGTCCACCACCCGACCCGACTGGGAACTGAGAAGCTGATCGATTGGACGGACCCCATTGCTTCTCCCTCCTTCGCTCTCGGACTCGATTATCCACCCGAATAGACAAGGCTACCAAGCTGTCCAGGTCACTAGGCTCCGGATAGGAGATCAACTCATCCTTGAGCTGCTCCGACAGACCCTGGTAAAGGCCGCTTGCAGAGACTCCTCATTCCACCCACTCTCCACAGCCAACGTCTTGAACTCGATCACGAAGTCGGCCACGCTGCGAGTTCCTTGGTGAAGCGAAAACAGGCGCCTAGCTGCGTCCCTCCCTCGGACGGAATGGTCGAAGAGCCTCCTCATCTCGGCCGTGAACCCCTGGTATGAAGCCATGCAGGGGTCTTGTCGTTCCCAAACGGCTGAAGCCCACTCCAGCGCTCGACCACGCAGCAACTCAATCACAAAGGCTATCCTAGCCTTGTCTGTGGCATAAGAGTAGGGCTGTAGATCGAACACTAACCCACACTGCATAAGGAAAGAACGGCATCTTCCCAGCTCCCCTCATATTTATCCGGCGTCGGAACCTTGGGCTCACGGAAGGACACAGCTCCAGACGCGGCAGGCGAGATGGGTGAAACCGGTAGTGGATCCTCCACCGGAAACTTGCGCTGGTTCTGGACCTCCGTCAGACCCGGTAGAAAGGTTCCGAACTGACAACGCTATCTCCTGTAGTGCCGTGCTATGTTGTCCCAACATCTTCTCCTGATGGGAAATGGCATGGCGAACAGAGTCCAGGTCCGCTGGGTTCATTACTGGCCGGATCGTTCTGTCACGAGTTACAAAGCCAGAACCCAGAAGCAGACCAGGACAAGGTAAGTTGAAACGAAGGTGAGTGTTTATTTACAAATTCAAGAGTGATGCTGAATAATCCAGGGAACAGAGCGGGCGGCGTTGATTAGTTGTTGGGGGTGCAGTGGTTGATCCAATCATGGCTCGGCAGCCGCCGACCACCAGGCAGAGGTTGGATGAAGGTCCCGGATGAGTGATGTTCATGGCTAACGATCCGGCAGGGAATGGATGTTAGGCCAGAGCCTAAGAAGGGTGATGATCAGGACCAGGTGTGCAGATTGCTGATGGGATGCAGGTGCGGAAATCAAGAGAGCTCCCCGGAGCGTTCCAGAACCCTCGGGAAACTGGAGATCACGAGCAGAAAACTAGTCCACAGACAGGACCCGACTCAGACTGCCGGGATCGTTACACTCCGGCCACATCATCGCACTCCCCTTTTCGTCTGTCCATCTCTTTCTCTCTGTTTGCCCCTGACTCTCTGTTTGTTCCTCTCTCTCTCCATCCCTTGTGTAGGTCCTTAGTAATAACAACCAGCTGTTCCTGAAGTCAGTGAGCCAGGCGGACGCTGGGCAGTACGTGTGTAAGGCCATCGTCCCCAGGATCGGAGTGGGAGAGACAGAGGTCACGCTCACTGTCAACGGTAAGGAACACCACACATCACACGAATAGATAAGCTGGAGTTTATGGTTCAAATGTGTGTGATGATTTGATGTAGGCTTTAATACTGCTATGAAGACTGGAGTGTGCAACTTTCATTTCAAACTTCATTGGTATAGTATTTCTTCTTGTTATACATGAAGTGGAATGTACCACCCCTCACTCTTTCTCAAGCTCACTCTCTTTATTTCTTCCTATCCAGGTCCCCCCATCATCTCCAGTGAGCCCGTCCAGTATGCGGTGAGGGGGGAGAGAGGAGAGGTCAAATGCTATATTGCCAGCTCTCCACCACCGGACAAGATTGTAAGTTGACAGTTGATACTGTACAAACTCTACTGCAAGCTTATACATTACCACCTATACATTATCGTCATGAGATGACCGCCTATACATTATCATCATGAGATTACCACCTATACATTATCATCATGAGATTACCGCCTATACATTATCGTTGTGGGTACCACCTATATGTTATTGTCGTGAGATTACCACCTATACATTATCGTCGTGAGATTACCACCTATACATTATCGTCGTGAGATTACCACCTATGCATTATCGTCGTGAGATTACCACCTATACATTATCATCATGAGATTACCGCCTATACATTATCGTTGTGGGTACCACCTATACATTATCGTCGTGAGATTGCCACCTATACATTATCGTCGTGAGATTACCACCTATGCATTATCGTCGTGAGATTACCACCTATACATTATCGTCATGTGATGGCCACCAAAATCTTTTCGAATTGTCCTGAGACCCACCAAGTAAACAAGATTTCTAGTAGAGGGACACTTCTAGTGCAGCCAGTCACAGTGTCTGAAACCAGCTGATATCTCCTCTCCTCCACTTGTCTCTCTGGTCCGGATGCTCTCAGACAGTGGCTGCATCTGAAATGGCACCATTTTCCCTACATAGTGCACCCTATGGGCCATGGTCAAAAGTAGTGCACTGTATAGGGAATAAGGTGCTATTTGGGACGCAGTCAGTGTGTAGTTGGTCTCTTCCTCCTCTCCTCTCCTCTTGTCTCTAATGTTTGTGAGTTTGATTCTCTCTGACGCACCAGCTTGCGTCCTTAATGCAGGGACAGAAAGGGAGTTATAAAATATGAAGGACTGGCTGGAACAGTTGTCCCAGTAAATGCCTCCGTCAGAGTTTCTCGTTTTTCAGAATAAATGGAAGATTACCGGAACATGTGGCCTCATGCATTTTTAAATACTCTCATACTTCAGTGTGAATAATAGCTTTTAGCGGATTAGAAGTTGCGGAAGTGTGTAAGATTCTCACCAACTCTAAAACCACTACATATGACTCTATAGTCCAAGAATAGAGAGATAGAGAGGCTTAGAACGGTTGCTGCTGGTAATGTGTGAATCTCATTCTGTGTGCGTTGTGTGTGTGAATGTGTTTTTGATGTATGTATGTGTTTGCTTGTTTACTTTAGTGGGGATGTGTCTGTGTGTACATCTTTGTATGCCCACTTGTGTGTACAGTATGCCTGCATGTGTACAATATGTGTGTAAATGCATAATGCATATGTATGTGTATGCCAGTAAACATAATGTACTGGGGTCCATATGGGTGTGTTAACTTGCGCCTGTCTGTCTGTCTGTGTTTCAGGTGTGGGCGTGGAAGGAGAACGTATGGGAGAAGGAGAAGGGAACTCTGTTGGAGAGGTACACGGTGGAGCAGAGTAAACCTCTGTCTGAGGGAGGGGCTGTCCTCTCCACCCTCACCATCAACAACGTCATGGAGGCTGACTTCCTGTCCACCTACAACTGTACCGCCTGGAACGCCTTCGGTCCCGGGACCATGATCATCATCCTGGAGGAGACTGGTATGACCAGAGACAAACAACAACAAAAACAGCAACAACAGCAACAATAACCACCATATATTCACCACCATTATATTCACAACCATTATATTCATACTCCTAACTTGATATGACCAGACATCTCTCCTCAAAAACAACAACAATACTCACGCCTGCTCTATCACAATGTTTTAGCTGAATCTGCATGTTGTATTGTGTTGACTACTTACATTTTTCTGTACTTTCTCTCTCCCTCTCTCTCCCTCATTTTCTCTCTCCCTCTTTCTCTCTCTCTCTCTCTCTCTCCTCTCTCTCTCTCTCTCTCTCTCTCTCTCTCTCTCTCTCTCTCTCTCTCTCTATCGCTCTCTCTCCTCTCCCCATTCTCTCTGTCTCATTCCATCCCCCTTTCCTCCCTCCCTCCTCTCTCCCTCCATTCCTCTCTCCTCTCATCCCTCTCTCAGAGGAGGTCCCAGTGGGTATAATAGCAGGAGGGACTGTTGGCTGCACCATCCTGCTGTTCCTGTGTTTACTAGTCCTGGTGCTGGTCTTCTACCGACAGCGCAAAGGCAGTGAGTGACACCTGCATCTACTCCACACAGACAAACCATCTATAAAGTATCAAACACATACCAATACATGTTTCATATGCCCATGCCTTAAAAACACCATACACCTGTTTGTCTTCAGATATCTAACCTGTACCCCCACACATTGACTCGGTACCGGTACCCGCTGTATATAGCCTCATTATTGTTTTTTTGTTGTTGTTTTTTTAAACTTGAGTTTATTTAGTAAATATTTTCTTAACTCTATTTCTTGAACTGCATTGTTGGTTAAGGGCTTGTAAGTAAGCATTTCACGGTAAGGTCTACACCTGTTGTATTCGGCGCATGTGACAAATAGAATGTTATTTGATTTTTGATTTCATATCAATATATGAACCCATTATTTACCTTTACACATTATACATTATTCACATAACCCACATGCACATATACATACTGTATACATATTGTATCTATCTAAATCAATATACCCTGACATATCCAGCAGTATTCAACTGTGTACTGTGCTGTTGTGTTGTGCTTCCAGGTCGTCGCGGGGTCACGCTGGGTAAGCCAGACATCAAGGTAGAGACAATAAACAAGGAGACCCACAGTCTGGAGGAGGACTCCGGCAGCGTTTCCACGGCATCGCGCATGGTCAAGGCCATGTACTCGGTGAGTTGCCATGACAATGGGACAGCAGGTTGCCTTGAACTTTACTGCCTTTGGTTTATGTTACCCAAGTTCCCCTCAGGGGATCAATAAAGTTTATTCAATCATTCCAACGACACCTCAACTCTGAAGCTATCACCTTACACAACCAACCTCTTAAGAGAAATGCTGAACTTATTTTTCTTCTCAATCGTATCAACTTTTGCTGTTCTATCTTTCCAATCACAATACTGACATTTTTAACACTTATGGTGACCCTTTTCAACCTAAATTTAGATCTGTCACTTTCTCTTCCTTTCCTCTTTTTCTTCTACTTCGCCTCTTATGTTGGATTCCTCCCCACCTTTGTTGTTTTTTTGTTGTTTGATGGTTTAGTTTCTGCCCTCTTCTGTACCCTTCTCTCCCTCCTCTCAGCCCTTTAAAGACGATGTAGAACTGAAACAGGACCTACGCAGCGACACGCTAGACACGCGCCAGGAGTACGACCTGAAGGTGATATCATCACACACACACGCAAACACACACACATGCACGTACACACCCACACACACACATACACACGGACACACACACACCTTAGTTACAATATGTCTTCTTCTCTCTGTCCAGGATCCCACCAACGGCTACTACAACGTGCGAGCCTCCACCCACGACGAGGGCCGTCCCGCCTCCCGCTCCATGCACTACTCCGACTACCGGTCCTCCAACCCCGCAGGGGGCGCTACCTCCGTCAGCAGCAGTGCTGGAGGATCAGGGGCCACAGCCAGCGGAGGAGGCCCTCCAGGCCCAGGGCCCCTCTCCACCCCTGGCCGCCCCAGCTGCTACGACCCCCGGCCCCCCTCCAGACTGTCCCACAACAGCTATGCCCAGTTTAACACCTTCACCCGGGCTGGGCAGAGCCAGCAGCCCCCTCCCAATCCCCCGCCTCAGACCAGCGACTTCCCTGGGGACTGCAGCCTGTTGGACTCCTCTCAACTGGCCTACGACAACTACGGCTATCCCTCTCACCCCTATACCCCCTACCGCATGGGCTTCGCCCCGCCCACTCTGGCTCCCTTGGAAGCCGGGCCATCCTATGAGATGTACGGGGTGGGGTCGGGGGTGGGGCCTGTGCCGGTGGTGGGGCCTGGTGTGGGGGTGGTGCCTGGGGCAGCAACGTCAGGGTCAGAGACTGGACTGGGGAAGTATGGAAGCTCTACCCGCTTCTCCTATACCTCGCAGCATTCTGACTACGGCCACAGAGGACACACACAGAGGATGCAGACACATGTGTGAGATACAGTACATTCTCACGTAGAGGGTGAGGGTGCATTCTCATACACACTGTCATTCAGACACACACACACACATTCGCATTCTCAAACATACACACATAAACACGTGTGAGCTTACACACACACACACAGAGAGACACACATGCAGGCACACACACACAGACACACACACACACACAGGAGTTAGAATTTGCTCACAAGACAGGGAGTGTATGAGAAAGAGAGATAGTCCAGATCAGTGGACAATGGAGAGTATCCCAGTGAGACAGGGAGGGGAATTCCTTGTAATCTAGAATTCCCACACTCCCAGTGTTCAATTCTTCGCTCTGAAAGAGCAGAAAGCGAAAGTCACAATCAAGACCAGAGAAAACAGGACTAGAGAGAACAAGAGATCTTTAGATGTTAATTATCTAAATAAATAGCATAAGTGCTATGAATTTAGATTGTAATGAGTGACAAGAGGGAAGGGCGTTACAGGCAATTTATTCCATATACGATTGCCAAATATTACCGTAAGGCATATCATGGAGAAATTGACCGTCAAATATGGTACTCATTCGTTGGGCGGGAGAAACCTCAACCAGTGGAGGGTAATGACTGTCCGCCATTTTGTTTTAGCTGGTTGTTGTTTTATACAGTGATCTTAGAGCACATATATATCCCAGAATTTACTTCATTGGCGACATTGGTGCTGGTTAGTGGGGCCATCGTACGTTTTGCACTGCGTTACAAACAGTATTCATTGCTTAGACATCCGTTATCTACGTATAGCTGTATTATATATATGTCTGTTTTTATTTGCACACCAACAAACTAGAGCTTTGTATTCTATTTTTTAACATTTTACTGAATTATTTTTGTCATATTTCTGTGAAGGAAGTGTCTGTGGACCAAAATGTTCAAACTTGAGAGCGTTTAGTATTTGTTTGGGTGATATTCACCTCAACAAACAAAGAGAAACACAAATAAGTATTTGTGGACCTGTTTCTGTCAGCCATGATGACTGGCAGAATTCAGGAAGCGGGGGTATATACAGGAAACTTTTTACCAAGTGTCCATGTTGCTCTTTATTTTGATGTAAATCTTGGGTTACAAGCATTTATGCAGTAGAGGTCCTTCTATGGGCAGGTGTTGTGTGTTGCTAGGCCTACCAAGGGTTTCGGTTCCGGGCATATGGAACTATAAGCCTGGTACCCTGGGATTCAAACGGAATTTGATTTGTTACACCATTTATATGAATATACTACATCATTTATATGGTGAAACATTGCGAATTCAGCTTGGATCCAGACTATAAGCCTTAGCCTGGTGCCCCCTGCTGAAATAGAAAGAGGAGATGTGGTAGCCTGGTCCCAGATCTGTTTGTGCTGTCTTGCCTACTCCTATGGTCATTGTCACACTTGCGAACAAACAGACATGGGACCATGGCTAGTGAGATGGTGTGTATGGGGGTTTAGAACAGAGTGGCCTTAGGGAACATGTCGTAACGCTTTCATTACTCATACTCAATCACCCATGATGACGAGGCCAGAGGAGAATGTGTATGGAAAGGTGCAATGAAGGTTTTTCTACAGTATTGACATATAGTGGCGTGTGAATGTGTGTGGGTGAAAGAAATAATGAGCAAAAGGGAGAGAGAGAGAGAGAGAGAGAGAGAAAGAGAGAGAGTGTGCAGTGTGTGTGTGTGTGCGTGCACATCTATTTGTACAGTGTTTGTATAGATGTGTGAATGGCTGTGTGTGTGTATGTAACGCATATACATACAGTACTCTACCTGCGTGTGTGCGTGAATATTGTATGCATGTCAGTGTGTACAGTATGTGTGTGTGTGCATGTCTGTATGTGTTTATGTGTGTGAGTGTGTTTCAGTAATACAGCGTTTCCCAAACTCGGTCCTGGGGCCCCCCCCTGGGTGGACATTTTGGTTTTTGCCCTAGCACTGCACAGCTGATTCAAATAACCAACTCATCATCAAGCTTTGATTATTTGAATCAGCTGTGTAGTGTTAGGGCAAAAACCAAAATGTGCACCCCTTGGGGTCCCCAGGATCGACTTTGGGAAACGCTGCATTAATATGTCCATATCATTTCTCTTCGCAATCCTGTTACAATACTTTTATACCTCTGGTAGGACTGTATCCTGTATTATTGTGTCTTTGAATTTAGAAATACAATGTTAATCTTATTGTACTGTTCTACGTAGCAGAGAAAAACTGTTCAAAAGATGTACAACAAAAATCACATTTTCATTTTTTAAGTTCATTATTTCCAATATTTTTTAAAAATGGTATGTAATTATTTTTCCACAGTATTACAGAAATAAAAAGCACTGTTTTTTAGAAAATAAAACATGTGGTGTGATGCTTTCAGGGGAATGGGATAACAACCAATTCAGAGAATACAGTTTATTTTGTGTTTTCCCCTACAATCAACATATATTATTACCTACAACCCAATGTAATATATATATTTTTTTTTTATAATCTTTCATTAGAGCCAAATTTGAAAAATTTCTGAAAATGTGATTAATCACAGCAAATCAATGCAATTAACTTTATTAATATCATTTGACAGACTTTATCAGTACACATTCAATTTACTAATAATTATATTATATAAATGTGAAAAAGCACAACACCACCATGCTTATATACTTCTACTGGGCAACTTGACTATTTCCACTACGACTGCATTCACTATTTCTACTGTTACTATTCCACTAAAGGCTACTATCCCACTACTACAAAAGTCATACTTCTACAATACACTAGCGTCAAATTTTCAACACTAACAATTTTAACTTCTTCCATTACCATAAAAATGCTTTTGGAGTATTGTCACACAATTTTTCTAGCGCCAACTCAACTTCCATTATATTTCAGTACGATAGGTGGCAGTAACATAATTCTGTCATCTTTGCTTCCCAAACCAAAAAAAAGAAAATAATTGTCACCGACTGCACAGCCAGAGATGCTTTTGAGGAGATGGGAAACTTCCTTGGAATAGCATTAACGCCTATTGTGTACATTGCAAATGCTACGTGAATGGGCCGTGCAGTGCATTCTGGGCGATTCTGGGTGAAGGAGAGCTCTCCTTCAAGGATGAATGGGAGTCAATTGAACATTAGATCAAAAACCCATCATTAGCATGACTTTCGTCAACAAGAAGTACAACATTACAAATCTTTTCCGAGATAATTAACTTGCTATATATGATATTATATAGCTTTGGAATCGTGACATTACGTACTTTCAAATAAAATAGGCACCTTTCTCAACTCATAGCCTGACTTTGAGAAGAGATTGCGTGATGATTAACTTTCCATTCATTGCCCAATGGGATTCCTATCTCCTCCTTTCTGTTATCCACTACCGGTCAAAAGTTTTAGAACACATACTCGTTCAAGGGTTTTTCTTTATTTTCACTATTTTCTACATTATAGAATAATAGTGAAGACATCAAAACTATGAAATAACACATGGAATAATGTAGTAACCAAAAAAGTGTTAAACAAATCAAACTATATTTTATATTTGAGAATCTTCAATTAGCCACCCTTTGCCTTGATGACAGATTTGCACACTCTTGGCATTCTCTCAACCAGCTACACCTGGAATGCTTTTCCAACAGTCTTGAAGCAGTTCCCACATATGCTGAGCACTTGTTGGCTGCTTTTCCTTCACTCTGCGGTCCGACTCCCAAACCATCTCAATTTGGTTGAGGTCGGGGGTTTGTGGAGGCCAGGTCATCTGATGCAGCACTCCATCACTCTCCTTCTTGGTAAGATAGCCCTTACACAGCCTGGAGGTGTGTTGGGTCATTGTCCTGTTGAAAAACAAATGATAGTCCCACTAAGCCCAAACCAGATGGGATGGTGTATCGCTGCAGAATGCTGTGATAGCCATGCTTGTTAAGTGTGCCTTGAATTCTAAATGAATCACACAGTGTCACCAGCAAAGAACCCCCACACCATAACACCTCCTCCTCCATGCTTTACGGTGGGAACTACACATGTGGAGATCATCCTTTCACCCACACCGCGTCTCACAAAGACACGGTGGTTGGAACCAAAAATCTCCAATTTGGACTCCAGACCAAAGGACAGATTTCCACCGGTCTAATGTCCATTGCGTCCATTCCGTCTTTTCTTATTATTGGTGTCCTTTAGTAGTGGTTTCTTTGCAGCAATTCGACCATGAAGGCCTTATTCACACAGTCTCCTCTGAACAGTTGAAGTTGAGATGTGTCTATTACTTGAACTCTGTGAAGCATTTATTTGGGCTGCAATATCTGAGGCTGGTAACTCTAATTAACGTATCCTCTGCAGCAGAGGTAACTCTGGGTCTTCCATTCCTGTGGCGGTCCTCATGAGAGCCAGTTTCATCAAAGCGCTTGATGGTTTTTGCGATTGCATTTCAAGAAACTTTCAAAGTTCGATTGCAAAAGGAAATAAGAGAAGTACAGTGGTAGTGGAAACTAGTAATTCCAAACCTAGTCCTGAGTCTTTTTTGGATCAATGTTGTTACCTGGGAGATCCGTTTGAAGTCTTTTAAAATTGTGGATGCGTTGGATGAGGTTGCGTCAATGAGAATAACGAGAAGTTGGCTTATTTAGTTTTTTTTGTGTTTCTATGGAACAGAAGGAGCGTGCTCTGCCCCTCAAGAAGATGTCGGATTGGAATGTGTCGTATGTGGATCTTCGAAGCAGGGCGCCTATCAAGGGTGTTATCTCTGTGGTGGCGCTAGAAGTAAATGCAAAGGATATATATGTGAAGAATTGGATCAGGTGGTTGGTGCACAACGACTGATCCGCATGGTAGATGGAGTGCAGAAGCCCACTCCATCCATTCTATCGTTTTTTTATGAAGAGTCTCTTCCTTCTCACGTGTATTTGGGTTATATGAGATTCCCTGTGAGAGCCTTCGTGCCCAAACCCATGCAGTGTGATAAATGTAAATAATTTGTTAATGTGTCAAGTGTATGTAGACGGGAGGAGTATTAAATGCCAGCTGAGCCTAAATTCTGCAATTGTGGTGGTGAACATGCACCCGAATTTCTGAACTGTCCTGTTAAGGTGAAGGATACGGAGGTGGCAAGAATAGCGGCTGTCCAGAATGTCTCCTATCAGGAGGCATTGAGAAGAGCGGAAGAAAGTTGTGAAGTTGAAGAAGTAATGGTAGTAGGAGTAGAAACACAAGATGATGTTCCTTGTCAACAGGGGGATCCTGACATGTTTAATGTTAAGAAGGTGGACTTTGTAGCGTTTATTACTTTGGTTATCAACTGCACTGCGCAAACGGAGAGGAAATCGGAGAAAATAGGCATCATTGTGAGTGCGGCTGAGCGTTTTTTGGGACTCAGGAACTTTTCTGCAGAGGCATTACAAGGAATCCTGTCGATGAATGCTCTGTCCTCACAGGCACCTGAGCCTGTGTAGGGATGTCATTTGAATGTGACGGAAGGAGTTGGATGGTTGTTTTGATTTTTTTTGTATTTTTTTGTAATATATCTCGGGTCCCCCCTTCCATTGCGGGAAGGGGGGACCCGAGATATATTATTTTTGTTTTTGTTTCAATACCCCGTACAGTAGGTGGCGGCAATACAACAATAAGTCTAGTCTGCCATACAACTTTGAAGAAGAAGAAGAAGAAGAAGAAGAAGAAGAAGAAGAAGCACAGACAATGGGATGCACTCCCCGGAAAAGATGGTGAAAGCGGACGCTGATGTGGAGCGTCAATATAATGGCTGGGGAATCAAGGAGAACTGGAATATTGTCCAAAAGAGTAGAAAACGGAGCAAAGTAGCATACAGTGATGAGACTGTCCCTTCTTATCTTGTAGGAGTCCATTTTGTTAATGAGGAGCAGCTAATTGGATTACCAATTTTGAAGAAACCATTTGATTTATCCAAACTGGTGGAGAGAGTGCTGGGTAAAGTGAATGCTGTGAGGATCACTATAGGGGGGCTTGTTTAGATTTTTTGTTCTTCAGAGGATCAGAAGGAGCGTGTGTTGCGTCTCATCCGATTTTAGAAGTTTGATGTGTCCTGTGTGTCTCTTCGGAACAGTGCATCCCTCAGGGGGGTAATATCTGGCGTTTGTGGGAAGTGGATGTTGAAGAGATGACAAATATTCCTGGAGTGATTGATGCTTGTCGGATGAATCGAAGAGTCTGTTCTTTTGTTTTTTGATAAGGAGTCTCTCCCTACTCAAGTGCAGTTGGGATATTTAAACTACACAGTCAGAGCATTTGTTCCAAGACCAATGCAGTTTGATCATTGTAAAACTTTTGGACATGTTTCAAGTGTTTGCAGAAGGGAGAAGCTGAGATGTTAAAGTTGTGGGAAAAATCATATCAAGTGTTTTAAAAGTGATGAAAATGTGACATGTTGCAATTACGGTGGGAACCATGAAGCCACGTCTTTGGAATGCCCAACACGGGTGAAAAAGAATAAGGTGGCCATAGTCAGGGCTGTCCAGAGCATTTCATATGCAGTGGCTGTTTAAAGCGTTGTGGGTTCGAATGGTGCTCCTGAAGAGTCCTGGATAGGCCTTCACTGAAGGCTGCAGGGGTTGCCGTTCAATATCAGGACCCAGATATGTTAAAGGTTAAGAAGGTGAACTTTGTGGCCTTTATAACTATGGTGATTAATTGACTGCCAAGTCCAGGAAAATAGATATCATTGTGGATGCGGAGGAACAGTTCCTGGGACTGAAAGACTTCTCGACGGAGGAGTTGAATGTAGTGTTGTCACAAGCAGTACCACCCTCTCAGGTAATATAGGGCGGCAGGTAGCTTAGTGGTTAAGAGCGTTGTGCCAGTAACCGAAAGGTCGCAGGTTCTAATCCCCGAGCCGACTAGGTGAAAAATCTGTCGATGTGCCCTTGAGCAAGGCACTTAACCCTAATTGCTCCTGTAAGTCGCTCTGGATAAGAGAGTCTGCTAAATGACTCAAATGTAAAAAGCTTGAGGAGATTTAAGGAGATTTGAAGGAAGGAAGAAGTGTACATTTTTTGTTTTGTCAATGTGGTTTATTATTGTTTTATTTTGGTTGGATGAAGTTAGTTTTTCCTACCACGTCCACGAATGGTTGTTCTATATCGTGGAGCTCCGCCCCATAGCGGAGCTCTGCTCCTAATGGTTTACCCTCTGCCCTAAGGAAGAAGCAGCCTGAGACAAAATTATGCACACACCTACAGCCAATAGGAGTACAGGTGTCCCTATAAGAGGGGGTGCCTCCCCTCAATCAGCCTCCCTTTTTCTTCAGCGACTGGATGACTAGACTGAAGAGCCAAGAAGAGACGAAGCACGAAGACTCAGGACGAAAACGCCGTTGATATTCCAGTCATCAACGTCGTCTAAATGAGCACACCGGGAGATTTTCCACCCCCAAAAGCTCTTTTCAGAGCTCAGTGCAGATGCACTTCCATGGCGGCCGGTGACCACCACGACTTATGTTTCGTGTGTTTGGGATCCCAGCATGCCAAGGAAGGCGTCTGCAGTCCCCCAAATTGCGCCTCCTGCGCCCTCCTTTCTTTAAAGGAGAGGAAGCAGCGTTGGGCGTTTTTCAGGGAGGACATCCCCCTTGAGGATGTGTTGTCGATACTAGCCTCTGCTTCAGAGGCGTCGTCCGACGGCGCAGACTCGGGGGAAGATGGGGATTTTGAGGAAGGGTCTGGCATTCCAATGGAACAGTCGGACCCCGTCCCTCATACTTTCAAGCTCCCCTTTCCTTTGGAGAGCGAGAGGGCTTGTAGTCCCTATAGCGAAGGGGATACGAGCTCTGAGAGATCAGAAGCTCTCTCTTTCGCTGCAGCCTCTCTGAGAGCGGATTTTCCGGGTCTCATTGAGAGAGCTGCTCAACGGCTGGCAATAAAGCTGCCCCCTCTTCCCTCCGCACCGGAGGTTGATATGATGGAGGGCGGTCCTTATTCCAGGCCAAGGAAGGCGGCAGAGCCAGTGGCTCCTGCCATGCCTTCTTTGGCTAGGTACGTTGGAGGCTCGTGGGAGGCACCTTTAGCGGCGCGTTCGCCTGTAAAAGCGTATCTCCCATTCACGAGAGTGGAAGGAAGGCTTCAGGGTCAGGAATCCCCAGGTTAGAGAGCGCCATGGCGGCGTATCTCGTACCGGGATCGAGCCCTTGGCCCTCTTCCAAGAAGGCCACGTTGCCATCCCAGAAGGACCGACTCACAGCGTCGCTGTTAGAGAAGTCTTTTGGGTTGGGAGCCCAAGCTGTAGCAGCAGCTAACAACATTGCCCTCTTGGCGGCCTCTCTGTCCCGTTTAACCACGGGTAAGACAGAGATGGCACCGGAGGAGGTGGAGGAGGCGTCCAGAATTTCTGGCGCCATACTCCACCTTACACAGGCGTCCGCAGTCTGCGCGGGGAGATCCATGGCCACTTCAGTGGTAGGGGAACGACACCTCTGGTTGTCTTTGACTTCCATGAAAGAGGCAGACAGGACGTCTCTCTTGAACGCCCCCCTCTCTGACGACGGCCTCTTTGGGGTCGCAGTCAAAGAGAGCGACGGAGCGTTTTCGAAGTTGGAGGAGGAGAAGAAGCAGTTGGCCAAGCACCTGCCGTTGGCAGGAACGACTCGGCCCCCCTCCTCCCCAAAGGCCATCTACCTCCGCCCCTCTAAGTAGACCGGGATCTACGACGAGGCGGCGTGTCGGCGTCATCCGGCGGCCACGAGCAGCAAGGGAGCGGGCTCGGCCCTCCCAGCAGCTACGGTAGCCCCACTACAGCCGGCAGGGAGGTGACGAGGACGCCGACCTGGCCCTCCAAGGGAGGCAAGAGGAGGCGTACGTGACGGGACGCGGGGGAGAGGATGGAGGACGCATCGATGGTGTCGAACGCGCCCACTGTTCCCCCCCACCCCTTCGGTTGAAGGGACGGGTGCTGATGTAAATGCTTTTGTTGATGTGTTTAATAAAGAGTTGGCTCCACCTGACTTTATCAAAAAAGAGCCTCTTTTCCATAATACGTCCGAGAGCGTTTCAAATCTCACCCTCTCTTCCTTACCACTCTAAGAGCCGTTCAGCCCACCGAGGGTGCGTTGCTGAACAGGCACTAAGAGTAGGTATCCAGAAGACCTCAATCAGGTCGTAACATCACACTTCACGTATAAGAAGTGCTTTACATAGAAGGCAGCAGTCCCGGTCAGATTCTGACATGAGGGACGCAGCCGCTATTTGGGATGGCGCACTAGTACAGACTAAGGTCTCCACTAGTACGAGCCAGACCCATGCTGCGTTCACGGAGGGCCCGATTACCGCGGTCACCAAGGTGCCCAGAGTATCGGCGCCCCCAGGCATTGTAACACAGCAGCTATCTGGGGACGGCGCATTATCGCAGACCAAGGTCTCGGTTAATGCGATTCAGACCCATGCTACGTTCACGGAGGGCAGGATTACTAGCGTTATGGGTATAACCAAAGTATCAGCTCCCCTGACAGAACGAGCCAGTACTCACCACACTGAGCGTGAATCAACCCACCAGGGGTGCAGAGTTGAACACACACAGAAGGTGAAAGTTAAGAAGGTATCAAGGCGCCGCCTTGTTTTACCTCATAGAGACCTCATACTACAGACTTCTAGGAGTACTGTAGTGAAGGGCTCTGATAGCGAATTGCAGTCACCTAAGATGACGCAATCGCTTGCTGGGGATGGTGCCCTGCCGCAGGCTGTGGCCTCGGTCAGTGCAATTCAGACGGGTTACGGGTTTAACCGACGTCCCTACTCCTCTTTCTTTCTCAAAACGCATTTCCTCTCCCTTTCACGGGAGGCCCACCTTGGGCTGTTCCACCACTTCAATGTTGGGGAACAGTGGCGGTAAGGGCCATAGAGGAATACAGGTCCTTCCTACTGGATGCACCACAGCTTCGCGCCCAGCCACTTTCTCAGCATTGCTGGCAGTGGCGAAGAAGCTGCACCCTCTCACGCTGGCTAGAACAGACGTTGCAGAAGGGTTATGCTCTCCAATTCCACCGGACCCCACCCCCGTTCAGGGGAGTGGTGGAGACGGTGATGAAAACGCCAGACAAAGTGGCCGCTCTGATGACAGAGATTACGGAACTTTTGGCGAAGGAGGCGGTGACAGTAGTTCCCCGGGAGCAAAGGAACAAAGGGCTATATTCGCCTTATTTCCTAGTGCCCAAAAAGACGGGGGGAGTGAGGCCGATTTTGGATTTACGCATTCTCAACGAGAGCATAACCAAACGGCCCTTCCGAATGCTAACGACAAAACGTCTGCTGGAATGTGTCCAGAGAGGGGACTTTTGTACGAGCATAGACCTAAAGGACGCGTACTTTCATGTGCCGGTTCAGCCGCGTCACAGGAAGTTTCTGCGGTTCGCCTTTCAAGGGGTGGCGTACGAATACACGAGGATGCCATTTGGGTACGCCCTGGCACCTCGCACATTTTCCAAGTGTGTGGAGGCGGCATTGGAACCGTTGCGTCGTCAGGGAATACGGCTACTAGCCTACCTGGACGACCTACTGGTTCTCGCCCCGTCAGCAGAGCTGGCGATCACTCACACAACACAGACAGTGATGCATCTCACAAGTCTGGGGTTCGCTGTGAATTGGAAAAGAGCGCGCCCTGGCCCACTCATCAGATTGTCTACCTGGGGATACAGCTAGACACTGTGAGGATGAGGGCTCGAATCTCGGACCCCCAAAGGGTAGCCTTGTTGCTAGCCCTAAGGAAGTGTCGTCCGAATCACACGGTGACGGCACTGTCGATCATGTCACTTTTGGGTCTCATGTCGTCAGCCCACTCTGTGGTTCCGCTGGGACTCCTGCACATGCGCAGGACGCAGCAATGGTTCGCCCAACTAAGACTAGACCCATTGCGTCAACGTCATCGGTTGGTGGTGGTTCCCCTCTCGCTCAGTGCAGACCTAAACTATTGGAGAAACTCGCGCGTTCTCACGCACGGAGTCCCGATAGGAAAGGTGTCCTCTCACATCCCAGTATTCACGGATGCGTCCCTGACGGGATGGGGAGGGACAGGTCAGACACAAGCGATAGGAGGTGTGTGGCCTCAATCAGGTCGTCACATCAACCTCCTGGAGTTGGAAACGGTTCGACTGGTTCTGACCCACTTCGCGTCTACCCTTCGGGGTCGCGATGTGCTGGTCTGGTCAGACAACCGGACCACAGTAGCCCACATAAATCGCCAGGGTGGAGTCAGGTCGCCTGCTCTCCATCGGGCGGCAGAGGAATTGTGGCTGTGGGCTCACGAGCACCTTCGCTCATTGAGAGCAGCACACATTCCGGGCTACTTGAACGTAGGAGCAGACCTCATGTCAAGAGGGGGTCCTCGAGACGACGAGTGGTGTCTGCAACCAGACATTGTTCTCCAGATTTGGGAACAATTCGGGAGAGCCGAGGTGGACCTATTCGCGTCACGCGTGAACGCGCAATGTCCTCTGTGGTTCTCTCTGAGGGAACAGGACGAACCGCCACTGGGAAGGGGACGCCTTTGCGCACCAACCGTGGCCGAGAGTTCTCCTGTATGCATTCCCTCCTCTGTCCTGCATTCTCCCACTGCTAGCCAGGGTGAGGTCAGGGGGCTGTCAGTGATACTGATAGCGCCCGATCGCCCGGGGGGCTCTGTGGTTTGCGGAGATGAGTCAGATGTTGATTGCGCCACCTTGGCCAATTCCACATCGACGGGACGCGTTGTCTCAGGCGGCTGGCACGATAGGGAAATTGCCCATAATCGGCCAACCACTGAAGGCCTGGCTGCTGAGAGGGACAGGCTAGAGCGCCGTGGGTTATCTGATGCAGTGATCAGGACCATACAGGGTTCACGTGCCAGTTCCACTTCTAAGACATCTGACTCATCTCCGCAAACCACAGAGCCCCCGGGCGATCGGGCGCTATCAGTATCACTGACAGCCCCCCTGACCTCACCCTGGCTAGCAGTGGGAGAATGCAGGACAGAGGAGGGAATGCATACAGGAGAACTCTCGGCCACGGTTGGTGCGCAAAGGCGTCCCTTCCCAGTGGCGGTTCGTCCTGTTCCCTCAGAGAGAACCACAGAGGACATTGCGCGTTCACGCGTGACGCGAATAGGTCCACCCCTCGGCTCTCCCGAATTGTTCCCAAATCTGGAGAACAATGTCTGGATGCAGACACCACTCGTCGTCTCGAGGACCCCCTCTTGACATGAGGTCTGCTCCTACGTTCAAGTAGCCCGGAATGTGTGCTGCTCTCAATGAGCGAAGGTGCTCGTGAGCCCACAGCCACAATTCCTCTGCCGCCCGATGGAGAGCAGGCGACCTGACTCCACCCTGGCGATTTATGTGGGCTACTGTGGTCCGGTTGTCTGACCAGACCAGCACATCGCGACCCCGAAGGGTAGACGCGAAGTGGGTCAGAACCAGTCGAACCGTTTCCAACTCCAGGAGGTTGATGTGACGACCTGATTGAGGCCACACACCTCCTATCGCTTGTGTCTGACGTGCTTCTACACCTGCATTATTAGCTGTTTGGGGTTTTAGGCTGGGTTTCTGTACAGCACTTCGAGATATTAGCTGATGTAAGAAGGGCTATATAAAATAAAATTGATTGATTGATTGATGCCAGTAGATGGAACATGTTTTCACGATGGTGTGTCACACAGTGTGGACCCCATGAGCTGTCAGGTGGAGAGTATTCTCTCTTTTCTGCAGCTCATGTTTGATAAGCAAAAATCGCCTGCCACGATTAGAGTGTTTGCAGCAGCGATTTCAGCTTGTCATGAGGGTTTTGGCAGAGACAATGTCTTTAGTCACCCTCTAGTGAAACGCTTCCTATTAGGAACGCGGCGACTTAGGCCAACACCTAGAGTCACGCTTCCTCAGTGGGATTTGGCTTTGGTACTCGAAACGCTATGTAAGTCGCCGTTCGAGCCATTGAATCAAATACCCCTCAAGATGCTGTCTATCAAGACAGCACTGTTGCTCGCTTTGACTACAGCTAAGCGGGTCAGTGATTTGTGTGCTCTTTCGACGAGACCTGACTGCCTGGCCATCAATGGTGACCTGAGCAGAGCAGTGTTACGTCCTAACCCGGCATTTGTGCCGAAGGTTATTAAGAGTTCATATAGGTCACAGACCGTGGAGCTGTGGGCTTTTTCTCCTCCTCCTCATAGAGAGAGGAGTGAGGAGAAGCTCCATCGCCTGTGCCCGGTACGCGCTTTGGCGTGTTACGTCGAGCGCACAGCAGCGATTAGGTCATCGCCTCAGTTGTTTGTGTGTCACGGTGCGGCTGCACTAGGTAGACCACTTTCAAAACAGAGGCTGTCTCACTGGCTTTGTGAAGGCATTGAGACAGCTTATGAGGTAGCAGGGCGGCAATTGCCTCAGGGTATCAGAGCTCACTCCACTTGTGGAGTAGCGGCTTCTACTGCCCTTTTTAGAGGAACAGGAGTAGAGGATATCTGTAGAGCAGCATCCTGGTCGACGCCGTCTCCATTTATCCGTTTCTATCTCTTAGATATGTCTTCTAATTCTCTGGCTCGATCTGTACTCAGCGTGGCTGAAGGGAGATCTTGAGCAAGAAAGAGAGGAGAAGCAGGACTGTGGACTCAGGTTTCCATCAGGTCCGCTTTGGTTAGGAAGACGTGTTTTTGACAGATGTGTTTTCTAACTCTTTGGCTCGGTCTGTACTCAGCATAGCTGAAGGGAGATCTGGAGCTAGGAAGAGAGGGAAAAGCAGGACTATGGACTGGGTTTCCATCAGGTCCACTTTGGATAAGAAAACATATTTTGTGACATGAATCCTGACTGACAGGATCAGCACAGTAGAGGCATGCGTTGATTAACAGAATATGAGGTAATCTATCTGCTTGTTCAGTTAGTATGACTCATGTTTTTGTTCCTGCCCACTAATCTCTGGGATTCCATTGAGTGAGTGAGGCGGTCTACCGTGTTCATAATGTAGAGTGACACTTGATGTCATTCCATTAGTGGTCGGTAGTGTTTTCTCAGGATATTGAGGCACATCTATCTGCTAGTACAGATTAGTATGGCTTCTATTCTGGTGATCTGCCCACTAGTCATTGGCATTGCCATTGGACTAGGTGGGGCGGGTTTTTTAACCGATGACGCGGTATATTGTGACGCCCGTAGGGGTTTTTAGTTGCAGTACTGCGGGACTCGGTTGCAGCCATTGTTAGGCTTGACTTTCTCGTTTCGATGGGAAGTGTTAGGCTCGGCAGGGAGTACATTTTGGAGCGCTACGCTCCGCCTTAAACCATTAGGAGCAGAGCTCCCCTATGGGGCGGAGCTCCACGATATCGAACGATTAGTTACCGGAGTGTAACTCCAGTTCTATGAGTGGAGCGGAGCCCCATAGGACTTAAGGCCCTGCCGACCCTCGGGAGGCTGATTGAGGGGAGGCACCCCCTCTTATAGGGACACCTGTACTCCTATTGGCTGTAGGTGTGTGCATAATTTTGTCTCAGGCTGCTGCTGCCTTAGGGCAGAGGGTAAACCATTAGGAGCAGAGCTCCCCTATGGGGCTCCGCTCCACTCATAGAACTGGAGTTACACTCCGGTAACTAATCGTTTTTTAACCTTTTTATTTTTTTTACCCCGTCCAGTTGTTGGCGGTAATGCACCATTTGGGGCTGCAGTCTGCTATAAAACCCACAGAAGAAGACTGCCAAGATGGCGGGGACAATGTTAAGGTCGCTTAGCAAACTTGGTCGTCCTTCAACAAAATGTATTTTAAATAGTAATTTGGTCAGCCCTGGCTGCACTGTCCTGCAAAACAGGTGAGATGTTAATTTTGATAAGTGCAATTATAGTTTAACTGGTCAATGATATCCAAGTAGGTTGTTCAGGGATAAAACATAAATTCACATAACCGCTAACGTTATCTAGCATTAGCAAGCTAGCAAATTAGTCCTTAGCTTTAGGGCTTACCTGCTCACCATATAAAAGTGTTTGGGATTTTCGTTCAGACTTAACAGTCCACCTGACATCTAGATCTATGTTTCTTATGTTATGTCAAACATGACTGTTGTGTAGTTGTTGTAACGTTAAACAGCTTGAGAGTTTAGCTGCTTGTTCGTTATCTAGCCAACCGGTTAGCTACTTGAGCTGGAGTGGAGTTTAGTTCGGTACTTAGCCGAATCATGTGGATTTTGAGTTGATATTAGCACATTCGTGACCGGCTTGTCATCTTGCTAGCGAACTAACTAGCTAGCATAGTACCTAACAATTTGTTAATGTGCTGAAGCAAATGAAATGCATGCTTTTCACTGTCGTCTGAAAAACCATTTGTACAAGGAGTGGAATGTTGACACTAAACAGGTCTGAATTCCAGGCTAGCTAGCTGTCCACCTTGACTTGTTCTAGTTAGCTAACGTTACTCAACAACAACATGTTTAGCTACTTAGCTGAAGTTATGGGAAGTGCCATTTACAGCATTGAGGTCAACAACACTTCAGAGTCAAACATCAATACGTGTAAGACAGTAACTTGAAACAGTTCAGGCTTTTCAAGGGGCGGAAAAACATACATTTGTGCCTTGACAAGTAGGCTATGTACCCGTACTAACCGTTTTGGTACCATGATATACTGTGCAACACCAATGCTGTGTGAAATGTGATTAGTGACCCATCTGTTTTGGCTGACCTAGAATGTAATAATGCCCAACCCTGACCTCTACGTCATTATCATTAGGAGGAGTTTCCTTGGCACGTGTGGTTGCTCTGAGACTGGGTTAGCTTACCTCAAGAGCCTGTGTAGGTTAAACACTGGCTAAACAACATCCACATCCACACAGCGGCTTAGAAACAGTACTGATTCATTCCCCATTGACACATCATGGTTGCTTGTTGTTCTGTTCTTCCAGACAGAAACAATGGCAGCCAGATGTGGAGTGGGCGGAGCAGTATGCCGGGGCGGTGATGTATCCCAGCGCCATCACTGAGAAATGGGTCCCCCCACCATGGAATGGTACGCCCTTATCTATAGGCTAGTTATTATTTAGGCAGAGACCTGTATAAATATTGAAATGTTTGTGTGGTAGTTGTATTTTATTGCCTGCTATACTTGATCACTTTATCATAGATTTAGAATCATTCCACATAATAATATGCCATTTAGCAGACGCTTTTATCCAAAGCGACTTACAGTCATGCGTGCATACATTTCTTTGTGTATGGGTGGTCCCGGGAATCGAACCCACTACCTTGGCGTTACAAGCGCCGTGCTCTACCAGCTGAGCATACTCTGTGACTTTATCATAGTCATTCTACATATAGATTTAGCGCAACTCGTATGCATGAATTCCAAACCAACTAGCCCCTCTGCAACCTCTCCTACATTTTTCAATCTGTAAAACCCAGATGAAGGCCAAGAGCCGAAACGCATTGGTTTTACTTTTAACAATAACAAAGCTTTCTTATCAACTTCCACTGTCCTCCAATAGTTGCTGAATCTCCTCTCAACCACTCTTCCTCACCACAGATAAGGATGCTCCTATGGAGAAGGAGGTGTCTAACCTGACCATTAACTTTGGCCCCCAGCACCCCGCGGCCCACGGCGTGCTGCGTCTGGTGTTGGAGCTCAGCGGGGAGTCGGTAAAGAAATGTGATCCCCATGTGGGCCTGCTGCACCGCGGCACAGAGAAACTCATCGAGTACAAGACCTACCTGCAGGTACGTAGCCGCTACCATGTTATAGCACACCCAGAGACATTAAGGTATGTGCAGCGGATATCAAAATTGGCTGAAAGTAACTTGAATCAGTGTCCTGGCCAAGATGCTTGTAATGTACATGATGCATGTTTAGACTCTTCTGTATCAGGCATATTTTTATAGGATAAATTGCATTAGTGTGTGTGTGTGTGTGTGTGTGTGTGTGCTTTAGGCGCTGCCGTACTTTGACAGGCTGGACTACGTGTCCATGATGTGCAATGAGCAGGCTTACTCTCTGGCCGTGGAGAAGCTGCTCAACATCCAGGCCCCACCCCGCGCACAGTGGATCAGAGGTGAGACTAGGTGCTGCTAGATGACCATGCCAGAAAGGACAAACATACCAGTAGCTCAGGTACTGGGGTGTATTCATTAGTACAATTAAAATATTTTGCAACATAAAAAGGGTTTCTTATTGGACAAGTCCAGGTAAGCCCTCCCTATTTCAGCCTGTTTGCTGCCGTTTGGTACCTAGTGAATATGTCCCTAATAAGCAAGCCAAGTATATAAGCTTTTTGGCCTTAGTTTAGGTTTAGAGAGAATGGTACGTTTTGGATCAGGGATGAACATTTGTGGTTAGAAAAGTGCTGCACCTCCCTCCTTTACCAGCACGACAGTAACAAGCGTGAGAAGCACAACCTTGTAAGATCATCTGGACCTATTTTCCCTCTTATACAAGGTCACTAGGGGGCAGTAGGTTGCTACATGGAGTTCAACAGTCAACATGGATATACAGAGGGAATGTGGCCTGTCATGGAACTTGTCATCTCCCGTCTGGATTACTGCAACTCGCTGTTGGCTGGCCTCCCTGCCTGTGCCATTAAACCCCTACAACTCATCCAGAACGCCGCAGCCCGTCTGGTGTTCAACCTTCCCAAGTTCTCTCACGTCACCCCCCTCCTCCGCACACTCCACTGGCTTCCAGTTGAAGCTCGCATCCGTTACAAGTCCATGGTGCTTGCCTATGGAGCAGTGAGGGGAACGGCACCTCTGTACCTTCGGGCTCTGATCAGTCCCTACACCCAAACGAGGGCATTGCGTTCATCCACCTCTGGCCTGCTGGCTCCCCTTCCTCTGCGGAAGCATAGTTCCCGCTCAGCCCAGTCAAAACTGTTCGCTGCTCTGGCACCCCAATGGTGGAACAAGCTCCCTCACGACGCCAGGACAGCGGAGTCACTCACCACCTTCCGGAGACATTTGAAACCCCACCTCTTTAAGGAATACCTGGGATAGGATAAAGTAATCCTTCTACCCCCCCCCAAAATTGTAAAGTGGTTATCCCACTGGCTATAGGGTGAATGCACCAATTTGTGAGTCGCTCTGGATAAGAGCGTCTGCTAAATGACTAAAATGTAATGTAAAATGTATGGAATGCAATCTAAATACACCTCCGCTGTCTTCAACCAGGATCTCAGCGATCACTGCCTTATTGCCTGCGTCCGTAACGGGTCCGTGATCAAACGACCACCCCTCATCACTGTCAAACGCTCCCTAAAACACTTTAGCGAGCAGGCCTTCCTAATTGACCTGGCCCAGGTATCCTGGATGGATATAGATCTCATTCCGTCAGTAGAGGATGCCTGGTTGTTCTTTAAAAGTAATTTCCTCTCAATCTTAAATAAACATGCCCCATTCAAAAAATACAGAACTAAGAACAGATATAGCCCCTGGTTCTCCTCAGACTTGACTGCCCTTGACCAGCACAAAAACATCCTGTGGCGTACTGCATTAGCATCAAATAGCCCCCGCGATATGAAACTTTTCAGGGAAGTTAGGAACCAATATACACAAGCAGTTAGGAAAGCAAAGGCTAACCTTTTCAAACAGAAATTTGCATCCTGTAACACTAACTCCAAAAAGTTTTGGGACACTGTAAAGTCCATGGAGAATAAGAGCACCTCCTCCCAGCTGCCCACTGCACTGAGGCTAGGAAACACTATCACCACCAATAAATCTACAATAATCGAGAATTTCAACAAGCATTTTGCTACGGCTGGCCATGCTTTCCACCTGGCTACCACTACCCCGGCCACCAGCTCTGCACCCTCCGCTGCAACTTGCCCATGCCCCCCCGCTTCTCCTTCACACAAATTCAGACAGCTGATGTTCTGAAAGAGCTGCAAAATCTGGACCCCTACAAATCATCTGGGCTAGACAATCTTGACCCTTTCTTTCTAAAACTAGCCGCCGAAATTGTCGCAACCCCTATTACTAGCCTGTTCAACCTCTCTTTCGTAACGTCTGAGATCCCCAGAGATTGGAAAGCTGCCGCGGTCATCCCCCTCTTCAAAGAGGGTGACACTCTAGATCCAAACTGTTACAGACCTATATCCATCCTGCCCTGCCTTTCGAAAGTATTTGAAAACCAAGTTAACAAACAGATCACCGACCATTTCGAATCCCACCGTACCTTCTCCGCTATGCAATCCGGTTTCCAAGCTGGTCATGGGTGCACCTCAGCCACGCTCAAGGTCCTAAACGATATTATAACCGCGATCGATAATAGACAGTACTGTGCAGCCGCCTTCATCGACCTGGCCAAGGCTTTCGACTCTGTCAACCACCGCATTCTTATTAGAAGACTAAATAGCTTTGGTTTCTCAAATGACTGCCTCGCCTGGTTCACCAACTACTTCTCAGTTCAATGTGTCAAATCGGAGGGCCTGTTGTCTGGACCTATGGCAGTCTCTATGGGGGTGCCACAGGGTTCAATTCTTGGGCCGACTCTTTTCTCTGTGTATATCAATGATGTCGCTCTTGCTGCTGGTGACTCTCAGATCCACCTCTACGCAGACGACACCATTTTGTATACATATGGCCCTTCATTGGAAACTGTGTTAACAAACCTCCAAACGAGCTTCAATGACATACAATACTCCTTCAGTAGCCTCCAACTGCTCTTAAACACTAGTAAAACTAAATGCATGCTCTTCAATCGAACGCTGCTGGCACCCGCCCACCCGACTAGAATCACTACTCTCGACGGGTCTGACCTAGAGTATGTGGACAACTACAAATACCTAGGTGTCTTGTTAGACTGTAAACTCTCCTTCCAGACTCACATTAAAAATCTCCAATCCAAAGTTACATCTAGAATCGGCTTCCTATTTCGCAACAAAGCCTCCTTCAATCATGCTGCCAAACATGCCCTCGTAAAACTGACTATCCTACCGATCCTTGACTTCGGCGATGTCATTTACAAAATAGCCTCCAACACTCTACTCAGCAAATTGGATGTAGTCTATCACAGTGCCAGCCGTTTTGTCACCAAAGCCCCATATACTACCCACCACTGTGACCTGTACGCTCTTGTTGGCTGGTCCTCACTACATATTCGTCGCCAAACCCACTGGCTCCAGGCCATCTATAAATCACTGCTAGGCAAATCCCCGCCTTATCTTAGCTCATTGGTCACCATAGCAACACCCACCCGTAGTATGCGCTCCAGCAGGTATATCTCACTGGTCATCCCCAAAGCCAACACCTCCTTTAGCCGCCATTCCTTCCAGTTCTCTGCTGCCAATGACTGGAACGAATTGCAAAAATCTCTGAAGCTGGAGACTCTTATCTCCCTCACTAACTTTAAGCATCAGTTGTCAGAGCACCTTACCGATCACTGCACCTGTACACAGCCCATCTGAAATTAGCCCACCCAACTACCTCATCCCCATATTGTTATTTATTTTGCTCATTTGCACCCCAGTATCTCTATTTGCACATCATCTCTTGCACATCTATCATTCCAGTGTTAATACTAAATTGTAATTATTTTGCACTATAGCCTATTTATTGCCTTACCTCCATAACTTGCTACATTTGCACACACTGTATATAGACTTTCTATTGTGTTATTGACTGTATGTTTTGTTTATTCCATATGTAACTCTGTGTTGTTTTTTCCGCACTGCTTTGCTTTATCTTGGCCAGGTCGCAGTTGTAAATGAGAACTTGTTCTCAAATGGTTAAATAAAGGTGAAAAAACTAATTCTCCACACAGGAAGAACAGGGGCAACAATAGTGAAGTAAGTATGCATTTTCAGTGTGTATTTCTGTGTTGTAGTTCTTTTCGGAGAGCTGACTCGCATCATGAACCACATCATGGCCATCACCACACACGCCCTGGACATCGGAGCCATGACTCCCTTCTTCTGGATGTTTGAGGAGAGGGAAAAGGTGAGGGCACTGGATAGACTAGAGTAGTGTATGACCTTTCTTTGAGGTGATAGGACGCAGGTTGTCATTGTTAATAAGAATTTATTAATTGACTTGTGTTATTAAAGGTTTGCTGTAGAAGCCATTTTGAGCTCATTCACATATGTTTTTTTTTTAAAGGGTGTTCTGTCTTGTGTCTATCCTTCTCCTAGATGTTTGAGTTCTATGAGCGTGTCTCAGGGGCTAGGATGCATGCAGCCTACGTCAGACCTGGAGGAGTACACCAGGTGAGGGCTGCCTAGGAACTAAGTGTTATGGGGTTGCTCCTGGGTGATGTTTCCCCTAGGTCCAGATCTAGGATCAGGATCCTCTCCCCCAATCCTAACCTTAACGCAAAACTCACCCAAGATCAACATCTAGGGGTAACTTCACCCTACACCTATGGATTCGATGTATGTGATGTAATGGTGGCTATAAAACTAAGATTGCGTTATCTGTTTGTTCCAGGACATGCCACTGGGGCTAATGGACGACATCTACGAGTGGTGCAAGAACTTCTCCATCAGAATAGATGAGGTGGAGGAGATGTTGACCAACAACCGTATCTGGAAGAACCGAACTGTGGACATTGGGGTTGTGTCTGCTGAGGACGCACTCAACTATGGCTTTAGGTGAGGCAAACATATACTGCGCACTCTCTCGCTTTTCCTCTCAAACTTTTGAAAACCGAATGAAATGTGTAACTAACTCCCTCTGCTTGTCTTGTCTGTCAGTGGTGTGATGCTGAGGGGTTCAGGCATCAAGTGGGACCTGCGGAAGTCTCAGCCCTACGACAAGTATGACGAGGTGGAGTTTGACGTCCCCATTGGCAGTAAGGGAGACTGCTACGACAGGTGAGAGGAACTCCTATTATCCTCTCTCTATTTGTCAGCCTCGCTCTCTTTTACTTAGTATTGCCTTTGCAGACATGAGAGATTTTGTCTGTCTTTTGAGTAATATTTTTGTGCTGCCTGACCCGGAACACATATGCCCCTGGAGGCAGCGGTTCACCAATCCCGCGTTCCGCTACTCACTTTTCTCTGCAATATCCCTCATCTGTCTCCCCATCTACATATCTAACCGGTATCTGTCAATAAAATGTGAAAATACTGTCAATAAAATGTGAAAATACATCAACTATATATATATATATATATATATATATATATATATATATATCTCACACACACACCTCCTTGGTGTTGGTCAGGTACCTGTGCAGGGTGGAGGAGATGAGGCAGAGTCTCAGGATCATGATCGAGGCCCTCAACAAGATGCCAGCAGGAGAGATCAAAGTGGATGACGCCAAGGTGGCCCCACCCAAGAGATCTGAGATGAAGGTGAGACTCAATAACTGGCTGGAATAATAATACATTCGATTTAAAGCGCCTTTCAAAAAACCCAAGGAAACTGCAGCAAAAAAAAGAAGCATGGATAAAAACAATTAAAATCAAAGCTTCGATGTGAAATTATTTTAGGACATTTAGATCATCCGCGCAGATTATATCTGCTTTACTCTATAGTTAAACACATTAAGCCCTGATTTCTATGTGCATGGTGGAGTGTTGCACATTTAGTCTATTATATAAGCATAAACATCAGTTGTAATGGTGGTTTAATTATGTTCCAATGTTAGATGTCCATGGAGTCTCTGATCCATCATTTTAAGCTGTACACAGAGGGTTACCAGGTGCCCCCCGGATCCACATACACAGCTGTTGAAGCACCCAAGGTAAGCCCTTCCTCCCTCAGACAGACATGGATGTAACGGCTTTGAGACGCTCTCTTGCATTTCACCTATCCTCAAATACTGAGGCTATTTGATAGGTGCAGTTTACCATTACTAATGGTGAGATTATCCTTCACCTGATCCATTTTGTAGGTCATAGGATGCCTTTAGATCGAACACAATATCATATCCTTTATTGCAGATATTATATTTGACAGCCAGGGACATTCTGTAAATGTACCAGATTTTAACCAGCTGGCTAATTCTAATCTGTAGTCCCTGTTTAGGTAGATGAAGACATTGAATGTAATGTGCTGTAGGTGGGTCTGTTGTGTAATGTGACGTGATCTCCTCTCTTGTCTCTTTCAGGGAGAGTTTGGTGTGTATCTGGTGTCTGACGGCTCCAGCAGGCCCTACCGCTGCAAAATCAAAGCTCCGGGATTCGCTCATCTGGTACGTGGAGTTTAAGCTATATATGCACACTCACACAGACAGACTTCACACCCTGCATTGTTCAATGTAGTTATTAATTATTAAATGTGTTAAACGAGATCCTCAAGGCTATTTATAGTTCATTCCCGTTAGAGTCGATGTCCCAGCCCCGCTAAAATCAAATTATCATAATTTTTAAAATCCCCATTAATATCTAAGCTAGAGTTATCTGTGTTTTTGCATGGGCAGAGTAACATCAGGGTTTGTCAGACCATGAGACATCCTGAAAATTGGTCTTCTCACGAAATTGTCTGTAGCGTCCAAACGGTTTGGCCTATAAACTATTATGACCCCTCTATGGAAAGATGAGACTCACAAACACAATGGTGTTTTGCTCTACGACCCCCACAAGCGTCTTGGGACTCGTCTGTCAGTACAGATGATCTGCCAACTTCTGTCTGAACAGTTTGGGCTACACACTAATATGTGTATAAAAAAAGTGTGTATATAGAGTGGGGACAAAAAGTATTTAGTCAGCCACCAATTGTGCAAGTTTTCCCACTTAAAAAGATGAGAGGCCTGTAATTTTCATCATAGGTACACATCGACTATGACAGACAAATTGAGGAAAAAAAACCCAGAAAATCACATTGTAGGATTTTTAATGAATTTATTTGCAAATTATGGTGGAAAATAAGTATTTGGTCACCTACAAACAAGCAAGATTTCTGGCTCTCACAGACCTGTAACTTCTTCTTTAAGAGGCTTCTCTGTCCTCCACTCGTTACCTGTATTAATGGCACCTGTTTGAACTTGTTATCAGTATAAAAGACACCTGTCCACAACCAGTCACACTCCAAACTCCACTATGGCCAAGACCAAAGAGCTGTCAAAGGACACCAGAAACAAAATTGTAGACCTGCACCAGGCTGGGAAGACTGAATCTGCAATAGGTAAGCAGCTTGGTTTGAAGAAATCAACTGTGGGAGCAATTATTAGGAAATGGAAGACATACAAGACCACTGATAATCTTCCTCGATCTGGGGCTCCACGCAAGATCTCACCCCGTGGGGTCAAAATGATCACAAAATCCCAGAACCACACGGGGGGACCTAGTGAATGACCTGCAGAGAGCTGGGACCAAAGTAACAAAGCCTACCATCAGTAACACACTACGCCGCCAGGGACTCAAGTCCTGCAGTGCCAGACGTGTCCCCCTGCTTAAGCCAGTACATGTCCAGGCCCGTCTGAAGTTTGCTAGAGTGCATTTGGATGATCCAGAAGAGGATTGGGAGAATGTCATATGGTCAGATGAAACCAAAATATAACTTTTTTGGTAAAAACTCAACTCGTTGTGTTTGGAGGACAAAGAATGCTGAGTTGCATCCAAAGAACACCATACCTACTGTGAAGCATGGGGGTGGAAACATCATGCTTTGGGGCTGTTTTTCTGCAAAGGGACCAGGACGACTGATCCGTGTAAAGGAAAGAATGAATGGGGCCATGTATCGTGAGATTTTGAGTGAAAACCTCCTTCCATCAGCAAGGGCATTGAAGATGAAACGTGGCTGGGTCTTTCAGCATGACAATGATCCCAAACACACCGCCCGGGCAACGAAGGACTGGCTTCGTAAGAAGCATTTAAAGGTCCTGGAGTGGCATGGCCAGTCTCCAGATCTCAACCCCATAGAAAATCTTTGGAGGGAGTTGAAAGTCCGTGTTGCCCAGCGACAGCCCCAAAACATCACTGCTCTAGAGGAGATCTGCATGGAGGAATGGGCCAAAATACCAGCAACAGTGTGTGAAAACCTTGTGAAGACTTACAGAAAACGTTTGACCTGTGTCATTACCAACAAAGGGTATATAACAATATAAGTATTGAGAAACTTTTGTTATTGACCAAATACTTATTTTCCACCATAATTTGCAAATAAATTCATTAAAAATCCTACAATGTGATTTTCTGGATTTTGTTTTCTCATTTTGTCTGTCATAGTTGACGTGTACCTATGATGAAAATTACAGACCTCTCTCATCTTTTTAAGTGGGAGAACTTGCACAATTGGTGGCTGACTAAATCCTTTTTTTTCCCACTGTGTGTGTGTGTGTGTGTGTGTGTGTGTGTATATATGTATGTATATATGTGTGTATATATATATATATATATATGTGTATGCGCGTTTCCTGATCTTTCTTATACATGATATATCTCTCAGATATATAGGAGAGACACTTCAGAACAAACTTCCTTTTTGATTTTTTTTTGGGGCGGACTATCTGTTCCATAGTGAATTTGTTAATCTGTACTTTCATATGGGCTAACAGCAGTAAGGCCGAATCCATATTTTTCATCAAATATTTTTTTACATATCTTCAAGGGGTCTTAAAATTCAAAATCAAAATGATCCTTGGTGTATGACCTTCTTAAAACAATTGCATATAGCTTAGTAGAACTCCCCTGGCTTATACAGGGTTTAGACTGTAATGGGTTAATAGTTGGATTGTAGTTGGTTGATTGTAGTTGGTTAATAGTTTTGTATTGTCTTCCCCAGGCTGCCCTGGATATGATGGCTAAAGGACACATGCTGGCTGATGTGGTGGCCATTATCGGTAAGACATGTTTCTACTGGGTTGTGTTCAGTAGGGCACACTGCAGCAATGTGTTGCAACGAAAAACAACAAACATCTGTTCTGATTGGACAAGTTCATGTAGTACCCCTCTGTTTCATAAAAAAAAAAATCCTTGCTGAACATTACCCTGATGTTATCATTGAAACCATTGATTATCAGTATACTTATAACTCAAACAGCAATTATCTTTGTAATTCCTGTTAAAATACCGTAGTTATGGTTGAGGTTAAACCAATGATTTAGGTTTTTTTTCTGTTGTGACAGGCACCCAGGACATTGTGTTTGGAGAAGTTGACCGTTAAGTTAAAACACCAGACTGTTGTGTTGATAACAATGGTTCCACTCTGAAGAGGATATCTCCCTTCTCGGTCTTCGTGATCTGTCTGTCTCAGATGAAGTTTCTGTCCATAGCCTCACATAGTGTATCATCTATATGATCTGTAGTGACAAATTCCACTCGTAATCATCGATGTATAATGCTGTAATGATAAACCTAATAAATATTATATGACTGATTGGTCAAATGGTGTCGTTTTCTCACGGTTAGTCTCGTGAAATAGAAATATACTGTAACCACTTCAGATTTTTTTTAGCGTGTGATATTGTTTCAAAATGCCCTGTTGCACAAAAACAAATGGACTGAGCTCGACCACAACTTCCCCCCCGCTCTACTGTGGCTTTCTTTGCAACACTACGTCATCACCTCAAACCACTAACTTCAGCCCTGCTCAACCTACATGCTTTTTACTGACTGAGCAGTCAGACGTCCGGTAAAAAGAATCTTGCTGTGTCCGTTTGTATACCTGTTGCTGTGATGATGGGAGGCAGATTCCCAGTTCTTTCAGCTCTTCCTCTGTGGGTGAGCTTTGGCAGTGCTGGTGAGTCGAGTTTAATACTACAACCTCTGATGTTTGGTATTGACCTTGGTTATGAAATTGTTGTATGTCTGTGGGATTAACATGATGAGAAATTAGCAAAACAGTTTTCGGTTAGTGTAATTGTAAATACATTTAGTCCCCCACTGGAATAAATATTTTTAAATATAGTTAATGATGTATCATGGTTAAGTCCCATGGTTGAGATCAGATCTCATGGGCGAGTCCAGAGCATATGTTGGTCTTCAGTAAAAATATTGGAAAATGTAATCTGTTTGGAACTCATTGAACTGTTATTTGGTAATATTAATTATTGACCGTTTAGTTGATACCCTGTAACGGCATGTTTCAATAGTTGTTATTGAAGTGGGTAACGTTCATTTTTCCTTCCTGAAAATTTTAAGTAAATCATAGCTGTTTCTACTGTCTAAATGGTTTTGCCCATTGTAAGTCGCTTTGGATAAAAGCGTCTGCTAAATGGCATATTAATTAATAATTAATAATTGTTTTATTCATAGATTCTTTTTTGATAAGCCAGAGTTTGGAGCAAATTATGTAATTTTATATACAGTTGAAGTTGGAAGTTTACATGCAGTGAGGGGAAAAAAGTATTTGATCCCCTGCTGATTTTGTACGTTTGCCCACTGACAAATGGTAGGTTTATTTGAACAGTGAGAGACAGAACAACAACAACAAAATCCAGAAAAACGCATGTCAAAAATGTTATAAATTGATTTGCATTTTAATGAGGGGAAATAAGTATTTGACCCCCTCAATCAGAAATATTTCTGGCTCCCAGGTGTCTTTTATACTGGTAACGAGCTGAGATTAGGAGCACACTCTTAAAGGGTGTGCTCCTAATCTCAGTTTGTTACCTGTATAAAAGACACCTGTCCACAGAAGCAATCAATCAATCAGATTCCAAACTCTCCACCATGGCCAAGACAGAAGAGCTCTCCAAGGATGTCAGGGACAAGATTGTAGACCTACACAAGGCTGGAATGTGCTACAAGACCATCGCCAAATAGCTTGGTGACAACAGTTGGTGCGATTATTCGCAAATGGAAGAAACACTAAAGACCTGTCAATCTCCCTCGGCCTGGGCCTCCATGCAAGATCTCACCTCGTGGAGTTGCAATGATCATGAGAACGGTGAGGAATCAGCCCAGAACTACACGGGAGGATCTTGTCAATGATCTCAAGGCAGCTGGGACCATAGTCACCAGGAAAACAATTGGTAACACACTACGCCGTGAAGGACTGAAATCCTGCAGCGCCCGCAAGGTCCCCCTGCTCAAGAAAGCACATATACAGGCCCGTCTGAAGTTTGCCAATTAACATCTGAATGATTCAGAGGAGAACTGGGTGAAAGTGTTGTGGTCAGCTGAGACCAAAATCGAACTCTTTGGCATCAACTCAACTCGCCGTGTTTGAAGGAGGAGGAATGCTGCCTATGACCCCAAGAACACCATCCCCACCGTCAAACATGGAGGTGGAAACATTATGCTTTGGGGGTGTTTTTCTGCTAAGGGGACTTCCCTCAGCCAGGGCATTGAAAATGGGTTGTGGATGGGTATTCCAGCATGACAATGACCCAAAACACACAGCCAAGTCAACAAAAGAGTGGCTCAAGAAGAAGCACATTAAGGTCCTGGAGTGGCCTAGCCAGTCTCCAGACCTTAATCCCATAGAAAATCTGTGGAGGGAGCTGAAGGTTCGAGTTGCCAAACGTCAGGCTCGAAACCTTAATGACTTGGAGAAGATCTGCAAAGAGGAGTGGGACAAAATCCCTCCTGAGATGTGTGCAAACCTGGTGGCCAACTACAAGAAACGTCTGACCTCTGTGATTGCCAACAAGGGTCATGTTTTGCAGAGGGGTCAAATACTTATTTCCCTCATTAAAATGGAAATCAATTTAGAACATTCTTGACATCCGTTTTTCTGGATTTGTTTGTTGTTATTCTGTCGCTCACTGTTCAAATAAACCTACCATAAAAATATAGACTGATCATGTCTTTGTCAGTGGGCAAACGTACAAAATCAGCAGGGGATCAAATACTTTTTTCCCTCACTGTAAATCATTTCAAATTCCTTACATAAAGCAAACCAGACTGCACCATTTTCTTGTTTTTTTTGCCAGGGGCACACTCCAACACTCATAAATAATTTACAAACTAAGCATATGTGTTTAGTGAGTCTGCCAGATCAGATAAGTGTGTGAGTTGGACCAATTTCCTGTTCTTCTAAGCAACCAGAATGTAATGAGTACTTTTGAGTGTCAGGGAAAATGTATGGAGTAAAAGGTACATTATTTTCTTTAGGAATGTAGTGGAGTAAAAGTAAAAGTAGTCAAAAATATAAATAGTAAAGTAAAGTACAGATACCCCCAAAAACTACTTTAAAGTATTTTTGCTTAAGTACTCTACACCACTGGATATAGTCATTGTTTGTGTGCATCTGTTAGTTGTTGTTCGTATGTATAAGTTTGTATATGGAGCAGAGAAAAAAAACAGGAAAAAAACACCAAGAATTCTAGAATATTTGCTTGACAAGAGAGTTTGGAAATAGGCCGATAATTGTTATGTTTCACGGGTCACCACCTTTGTGAAACGGTAGTATATGGGCCGCCTTCCAGACGCTAAGGATGGTACGAGAAATAATTGTAAGGGAAGAAATATGTGTTACAGCTTCTGCAATCAGAGGAGCAGAAAGCTGCACCAAGAAAGGATCAAGCAAATCAGCACCGTTTTTTTTTTTTTATCAATCTTGCGCAAGCCGTCTTGTACATCACAAGAACAAAGTTGTGGAAATGAAAACAAAGGTTCACTAGAAGTTGACGGATCTTCCATCGAGCCAACTGGAGACTGAGAGAGGGGCAGGCAGTTGACTGGATGACCAGGGTCGGTTATTTCAAATAAAAAATCTGCCGAGATTAAATGCTGATTAAAAGCATCACATCAAATGTTTCTCAGTAAGGATGAGTCTCACACAACTTGCTTAGGCAGGGAAGGAAATTAATTTCCTTGCTTCAGTGCATTAACTGTTTTCCAAAATGTAGATGGATCACCAGCGGAGTCTAAGATATAACTTAGAAAGTAGCTAGATTTAGCTTTCTTGATTGAGGAAGTGCATCTATTTCTCAATTCCCTGAAAAACTGCCAATCAGCTACAGACAGTTTTTCTAGCCATGGCCCAGGCTGGATTTCCCATCATAACAACATCTGACATTTCTTTAGAAAACCAAGGATTTGTTCTATTTTTTACTGTAATGTGTTTAAAGGGAGAGTGTTTGTCTGCCAGAGATAAACAAATAGATTAGAACAATTCTAGATCTAATTCAGGGTCAGGCATGCAGCTGATAGAGGAAAAGTCAGACTAATACATTCATGAAGAAAAACTTGTGGGGATTTCTTTTATGTCTCTTCATAATTATAAGAGGATCGGTGTTAATCTGTTTGGTATCTCTAATACACGCAATAGGACAATGATCACTTAGCTCATTAGCAAAGACACCACTGGACAAGTACTTGTCAGAATTAAGGTCAATCAGTGAAGAGTTGCTGGATTTTCTTTTCATTAGTCTGTGTGGGTTTTGCAATCAGTTGAGTCAGGTTAAAGTCAAGACAAATATTATTTAAGTGGTCTGAGTCCAGGGTAAGCCAATCTAAGTTAAAATCCCCTAAAACGAACAACTCAGATGACAGAAAAGTCTTTAAATACTCAGAAATGGACTCCCGAGTGGCGCAGCGGTCTAAGGCACTGCATCTCAGTGCTTGAGGTGTCACTACAGACCCCCTGGTTCGATTCCAGGCTGTATCACAACCGGCCGTGATTGGGAGTCCCATAGGGCGGCGCACAATTGGCCCAGCGTCGTCCGGGTTTGGCCGGTGTAGGCCATCATTGTAAATAAGAATTTGTTCTTAACTGACTTGCCTAGTTAAATAAAATAAAAATAAAAAATAGCACCAACAGCGGGGGCTGGTAAATCCCTGCAACAGATACATGTTTATTTTGTCTTATGCCCACATCTATAACCAAAACCTATATTTTTGGGGGGGATAGTGATATTTAGAGAAGATGATGCCACAAGAGTTGATTTCACATACAGTGGGGAGAACAAGTATTTGATACACTGCCGATTTTGCAGGTTTTCCTACTTAGAAAGCATGTAGAGGTCTGTAATTTTTATCATAGGTACTCTTCAACTGTGAGAGACGGAATCTAAAACAAAAATCCAGAAAATCACATTGTATGATTTTTTAATAATTAATTTGCATTTTATTGCATGACATAAGTATTTGATCACCTACCAACCAGTAAGAATTCCGGCTCTCACAGAGCTGTTAGTTTTTCTTTAAGAAGCCCTCCTGTTCTCCACTCATAACCTGTATTAACTGCACCTGTTTGAACTCATTACCTGTATAAAAGACACCTGTCCACACACTCAATCAAACAGACTCCAACCTCTCCACAATGGCCAAGACTAGAGAGCTGTGTAAGGACATCAGGGATAAAATTGTAGACCTGCACAAGGCTGGGATGGGCTACAGGACAATAGGCAAGCAGCTTGGTGAGAAGGCAACAACTGTTGGCGCAATTATTAGAAAATGGAAGAAGTTCAAGATGACGGTCAATCACCCTCGGTCTGGGGCTCCATGCAAGATCTCACCTCGTGGGGCATCAATGATCATGAGGAAGGTGAGGGATCAGCCCAGAACTACACAGCAGTACCTGGTCAATGACCTGAAGAGAGCTGGGACCACAGTCTCAAAGAAAACCATTAGTAACACACTACGCCGTCATGGATTAAAATCCTGCAGCGCACGCAAGGTCACCCTGCTCAAGCCAGCGCATGTCCAGGCCCGTCTGAAGTTTGCCAATGACCATCTGGATGATCCAGAGGAGGAAAGGGAGAAGGTCATGTGGTCTGATGAGACAAAAATAGAGATTTTGGTCTAAACTCCACTCGCTGTGTTTGGAGGAAGAAGAAGGATGAGTACAACCCCAAGAACACCATCCCAACCGTGAAGCATGGAGGTGGAAACATCATTCTTTGGGGATGCTTTTCTGCAAAGGGGACAGGACGACTGCACCGTATTGAGGGGAGGATGGATGGGGCCATGTATCGCGAGATCTTGGCCAACAACCTCCTTCCCTCAGTAAGAGCATTGAAGATGGGTCGTGGCTGGGTCTTCCAGCATGACAACGACCCGAAACACACAGCCAGGGCAACTAAGGAGTGGCTCCGTAAGAAGCATCTCAAGGTCCTGGAGTGGCCTAGCCAGTCTCCAGACCTGAACCCAATAGAAAATCTTTGAAGGGAGCTGAAAGTCCGTATTGCCCAGCGACAGCCCCGAAACCTGAAGGATCTGGAAAAGGTCTGTATGGAGGAGTGGGGAAAAATCCCTGCTGCAGTGTGTGCAAACCTGGTCAAGACCTACAGGAAACATATGATCTCTGTAATTGCAAACAAAGGTTTCTGTACCAAATATTAAGTTCTGCTTTTCTGATGTATCAAATACTTATGTCATGCAATAAAATGCAAATTAATTACTTAAAAATCATACAATGTGATTTTCTGGATTCCGTCTCTCACAGTTGAAGTGTACCTATGATAAAAATTACAGACCTCTACATGCTTTGTAAGTAGGAAAACCTGCAAAATCGGCAGTGTATCAAATACTTGTTCTCCCCACTGTATATAGCCACTCCTATAAGATTAGGGCATCCGCTTTGCTGACAAATTTGTAGGCTATGACGATGATCAAAGCCTACTTGTCAGTACAGAATGATATATTAGCCAAGATCCTTTTTGACATGGTGTGGATAGGAGTAGGTAGGTAACAGCCAAACAGGTAATGGAGGATAACCTTGAGATCTGCATGATATACTGAGGTTACTGGTGGTCACTTGCAATAACTGTGATATTTTGCCTATAAATAGCAATTGTTCTCCTTTGTCCTCAGCGGCCATGGGTGAGTCTCAGATCTGCTATATCCTGGACGGTATCTTGTTTCTGTACGGTATCATCCTCACCGTGCTCTACTGTAGGCTCAAGGTACAGCTGCATTTCAGTCCCTCTCTTTCCCTTCCTCCCTAAATTATCTTTGATCTCTTTCTTGCTATACCCACTCTCAGAGGGTCTCTACCAATTCACACCTGTATAATACACACTTGTGCATGTGTGAAATAGGACAAATATAAGCAACCACTTAATTATTATTATTATACCCTATCCAATAGCCACGACAATTTCATGTACAGTGAGGGAAAAAAGTATTTGATCCCCTGCTGATTTTGTACGTTTGCCCACTGACAAAGAAATGATCAGTCTATCATTTCAATGGTAGGTTTATTTGAACAGTGAGAGACAGAATAACAACAACAAAATCCAGAAAAACGCATGTCAAAAATGTTTTACATTTATTTGCATTTTAATGAGGGAAATAAGTATTTGACCCCTTTGCTAAACATAACTTAGTACTTGGTGGCAAAACCCTTGTTGGCAATCACAGAGGTCAGACGTTTCTTGTAGTTGGCCACCAGGTTTGCACACATCTCAGGAGGGATTTTGTCAACTCCTCTTTGCAGATCTTCTCCAAGTCATTAAGGGTTCGAGCCTGACGTTTGGCTACTCAAACCTTCAGCTCCTTCCACAGATTTTGTATGGGATTAAGGTCTGGAGACTGGCTAGGCCACTCCAGGACCTTAATGTGCTCTTCTTGAGCCACTCCTTTGTTGCCTTGGCCATGTGTTTTGGGTCATTGTCATGCTGGAATACCCATCCACGACCCATTTTCAATGCCCTGGCTGAGGTAAGGAGGTTCTCACCCAAGATTTGACGGTACATGGCCCCGTCCATCGTCCCTGTGATGCAGTGAAGTTGTCCTGTCCCCTTAGCAGAAAAACACCCCCAAAGCATAATGTTTCCACCTCCATGTTTGATGGTGGGGATGGTGTTATTGGGATCATAGACAGCATTCCTCCTCCTCCAAACACAGTGAGATGAGTTGATGCCAAAGAGCTCCATGTTGGTCTTATCTGACCACAACACTTTCACCCAGTTCTCCTCTGAGTCATTCAGATGTTCATTGGCAAACATCAGATGGGCATGTATTTGTGCATTCTTGAGCAGGGGGACCTTGCGGGCGCTGCAGGATTTCAGTCCTTCACGGCGTAGTGTGTTACCAATTGTTTTCTTGGTGACTATGATCCCAGCTGCCTTGAGATCAATGTCAAGATCCTCCTGTGTAGTTCTGGGCTGATTCCTCACCGTTCTCATGATCATTGCAACTCCACAAGGTGAGATCTTGCATGGAGCCCAAGGCTGAGGGAGATTGACAGTTATTTTGTGTTTCTTCCATTTGCGAATAATCGCACCAACTGTTGTCACCTTCTCACCAAGCTGCTTGGCGATGGTCTTGTAGCCCATTCCAGCCTTGTGTAGGTCTACAATCTTGTCCCTGACATCCTTGGAGAGCTCTTTGGTCTTGGCCATGGTGGAGAGTTTGGAATCTGATTGATTGATTGCTTCTGTGGACAGGTGTCTTTTATACAGGTAACAAGCTGAGATTAGGAGCACTCCCTTTAAGAGTGTGCTCCTAATCTCAGCTCGTTACCTGTATAATAGACACCTGGGATCCAGAAATCTTTCTGATTGAGAGGGGGTCAAATACTTATTTCCCTCATTAAAATGTAAATCAATGTAGAACATTTTTGACATGCGTCTTTCTGGATTTTTGTTGTTGTTATTCTGTCTCTCACTGTTCAAATAAACCTACCATTAAAATTATAGACTGATCATTTCTTTGTCAGTGGGCAAACGTACAAAATCAGCAGGGGATCAAATACTTTTTCCCTCACTGTAGATCTGAAAGATTTTAGATCAGTCTTTATACCTATATACAATACAGTATGGCCATGGTAGTAGCTCCACCTTGTCCTCTGAATGGTTAGGTGGAAATGTCAACATATTGCTTATACTGATCCTACCCATCCAATCCTTTCAGATCTAAGTGCCTAAAGTCCCTGAGGCTAGGGGGTTGTTTTAGTTTCCTCTCTCTATCTCTACCAAGTTCTTACCCCATCTATCTCTCAACACTCAGTTCACCCCACAGATGTCTCCGGTGACTAATACTGGGGCTGCGACAGAAAAGCCAGCGGTGAGAAACACACTGTAACATGATCTACATCCAACTCCATTAAACTAGACCCCGTGACACCCAGACACCCAGATACATAGAAACTAGACCCTGCTGCCAAATCGATGTAACGTGATATATGCTCCAATCCATTTATTTAGTCCTGTATAACACAGACAGACAAATCTACTGCCCTACAGCTTTACAGTGGGTTGAGGGCAGAAGGGGGTTTCCAGACGAACATTAAACCTAATAGCTAATCTCTCACACGCTTCCTAAAAGAAATGCAATACACACACACACACACACACAGTCAAAGTCACAGTCACACACACAGTCCCAGTCCCACACACATCCAAGCGTATCCTGTTTCAAGATGTTGTGAATGTCTACACTTAAAAACAGTTGGGTTGGTAAATGAATAGGGTAGAAAGTATAAAAGGAAGTCACATGAATAGTGATTTATTAAAGTTCCTCTGTGTGTTTGTGTTTTTTCTAATTCCTCTTTAACGCCGACACAGAAAGCGGAGGAGGGTATCTATACGGTGAGTTGATGGTGATGATGATGATGATGGTGATAATGATGATGGTGATAATGTGATGATGATGGTGAAGATGATCTTAGTCAATGTGTGGAGTTTCAATTGTAGGGCCTTGCTTAATGATATATTTACTCTCTCTCTTTCTCTCTCTCTTTTCTCTATGTCAGGGTCTGACCCCTCATACTGCGGATACCTATGAGACCATCGGTCAGAAGAAAAGATTGAAGTAGTACAGGATGAAGAGTTGAAGAAATCATCTGTCAAATCATTTTTGTCTCTCCAAGCCTTTCCCAGGCCTCTTATGTCTTTTATTTAACATAGCTTTTAACGTTTTGAGAGAAAATGTATACATTTTTTAACATTTATTTGCATTTCATATGTGAAAGCCTCCTTTGTATGTTGTGGTATGTGTAGTAAGAGAGAGAAATGTGAGAATATCAAAAGAGGGAAGTTGAGCTGTGGGTAAAAATGTCCCACTTTTGACAGTGTATGTCTTCTTTGTATCTTACTTATACAATTATTTTGTTGTTGATTTAGCTTGAGATTGATGTTTTTAGTATTTTCAAAACTTCTCAAGTATGTTTTTATATAGATCAATATACCGTTTTATCAGATAATATACTGCTTTTTAACTCTTGAGATTTGTGTTCTGGGTGTACTTCTATGGTGCTTTTATAATAAATTCTAATAAAATATCAAAATGATGGGTCTGTGGTATCGTCCTCTTCTTTCTCACACAGTTTCTCATAGCTATTTCAGAGGCTGATTTCCGTTACACCAATGTCGTGACAACTGATCATAGCCACCGACCACACACTGTCCGACTCACATCCTGTGCGCACTGCAGAAAACCATTGTGGTGGTGAGGGCGGGATTTATCTGCATAGCCTAATGCAATGTCTGATGCCGTTAACAAGCAATGACGCTGTAACAGCTACTATGGCCTCACTTAACTGAAAGGAGAAAACAGTGAAAACATTGCAAAACATATATGGTAACAGTTTATTAAGTTGCTCTTGTACCTGTGTAATAACGTATGTAATATAATTACACTAGCTACAACCTTCTACATTCACATAGCTTACTTACATTCATTCATTACACACCATAGAAAAACAGGACGACAGCTGACCTAAACATGACCTGAACATGCAAACTCAAAAAGATGTCGAATTATGAAACATGTCTTGGCAACTGTACTGGATAACAAAATAGGGCATAGGCAGTGACATTAAATCAAAATCTCACATTTCAACTTTTGAATGATGCTCCTAATCCAATGAGTGTGTACGAAAGAGAGAGGGGGGCGAGAGAGCGAGAGAAAAGAAAAGGTGGTCAGTTTACCCAGCAGAAAGTGCCTGAGGGGTTTAACTGAACTGTTTTAGAGGTAGACAGATACCTGTTTCATTTCTTCTTGAACCCCTTCAGTAGAGATGTAATTCTGTCAGCTTACCTTTCAACTCTTTTTAATGCACAGGTTTAGCAATTAATTGTTACCCCACCTATGTAGATGTCAACAACCATTTTCTGGTGTCTAAATTGATAGATGTAGATCATGATGTAGATAGATAGATGTATCTTAGTTTGTTTCTTCGATATAAAGATAAGTTGTTTAGGCTACTGCATCTAGAGGGCCTGTGTACTGTGCCTACATCATTTCACCTCACTGTTGAGCCTCGTGGAAGGCTACATGTAAAGGCTTGAAAATAACTGTCTGTTACTTTAACTAAACTGGAAAGGTGACTTCCCAGGTGTGTGTGTGTGTCAGAGAGAGAGAGAGAGAGAGAGAGAGAGAGAGAGAGAGTGTGCTTGTAACAGGTGTATCCAAGAAAACAGGTAACCGCGCCTACTTTTGAGAAGCCAGAATATCGTATGTTAGTGTCAATGAAACAGAACATAATTTGTGCATTTCACTAGGCATCAATTATTACTTTGCCAAAACGCAATAAAAGGCATAGGCAGCACTTTTCGCATTGAGAGAAAAAGCAACTTTCCAAAGGACTTGGAATAAGATAAACCAACAACAGCAAGCAGGACATTGTCCAATCATAAACATTGGCTAAATCTGAGGATCTATACTACTTTTAGCCTTCTTTACACTCCTGTCTTGGATTTGACACTGGATGAAAGAAAGTTCACTGTCTGATGAGATCATAAACTGAGGTTAAGCGGAAATTGGACCAATGTCACGACAAATTTCAGCGTTGGAATAGACCACAAACCTCTAGCTGTCTCCAGATTTATCAAGGCACAGTCGGGCGGACCACTCCACCGAACTGGGGAGAATGACATCTCACCTGGGCAGACTGACACCACTGCTGTGGATCCTTTGGAGTTTCAGTAAGTTATTTATTCATTATTTAATGTTTAGACTATGAGAAATAACACTGCAATAGGGATAAGTAAGGCGCTATAAACAAAATAACACACAACAATGACAACTATATACAACTAAAGCGCTGCATTTTTATTTTGGTTTATCTATAGTCCTATGTATTTTGGTAATTGACCTAGCAAGTCGTTTTTTATATAAGTATTTAAATAAATAGGCTACTGCCAACTTTGGCTCTTGTTCAGCTTCCTGGGTTAGTCTTTGCTGGATTAGATGAACAACACTTGAGGAGATATTTCAGGAAAAACAGGTTACTGTTGATCAATTTCCCCCCTCATGTCTGTGATTCAGTCTGACTCCTTTCCTGTGCACTCTCTCTCTCTCTCTCTCTCTCTGACACACATCTGTCTGTATGGGGATCAGAGAAGGATTGCAGAAGGCACCTGTTGTCCTGTACTGTATTTATATAAGCTGATGTATAATGACTGTTTTTAAATGAGGAAAACAGAGACATGGTTTGTGTGAGACAGAGACAGAGCGAGAGAGACAGAGCGAGAGAGAGACAGAGAGAGAGAGAGAGAGAGAGAGAGAGAGAGTATGTCTCTTATCCTGACAGTGTGTATTTAATCATGCTCAGAGGAGATGAGAGACAGTCAGTCAGACAGACGGGCCGGATGCTGTGTCATAGGTGGAGTGTTATGCCAGTAATGTGGCACAGGTAGATTCCTCAGCAAACCTAAAATCCTTGCCTGCCTCTACTCCATGTTCACTACTCTTATGTGACACAAGAGTAACACACTGCTCACATGGAAAAATACAGCACCTGGCAGCTTGGTAGACAACAAAGTGAACTGGTAAATACATAAATCATACTAAAGACAATCTGCCTGTTGTTTACACACACACGCTCACGCATGCCACACACACACACACACACACACACACTACTAGTTCAACAACAACAAAAATAACCACCGTTGAATCAGTACAGCCATATCAAAACAGCTTTTACTATGGGCATATAATATGTTATCTGGAACTGGTATCTTTAACTAAATGTATCATGGGTCAAATCAAATCAAATCAAATCAAATCAAATTTTATTGGTCACATGCGCCGAATACAACAGGTGCAGACATTACAGTGAAATGCTTACTTACAGCCCTTAACCAACAGTGCATTTATTTTAAACAAAAAAAGTAAGAATAAAACAACAACAAAAAAAGTGTTGAGAAAAAAAAGAGCAGAAGTCAAATAAAGTGACAGTAGGGAGGCTATATATACAGGGGGGTACCGTTGCAGAGTCAATGTGCGGGGGCACCGGCTAGTTGAGGTAGTTGAGGTAATATGTCTAAAATATAGCCTACATTGAACAAGATTACAATATATTTACATAACATTTGTATTAGTATTTGGTAGGGTGTATATATGATTTTTCTGTTAGGCTAAGAGTGAGCTGTTTGGCAAAAAAAGAACGCTTTGTTTTAATGGTAACAGCAGATTGCAATAAGGCCTTCATTCCATAAGGATCATCAATGTTGTGACTTGGCAAAACAGTCTGCCACTGTAGAGAAAATAAGATGACTACATTGAATTGGTCAGTGAGTTTACAGTTCTACCTAAATACACACAGGTTGCGCATACATACGAGTGTGTATATGTGTATGTATGTGTGCATGCCATGCATGCATGCGTGCGTTTGCATGCACTGTGTGCGTGCACGTGAGTATGTGTTTGTGTGTTTCTCTGGACAAGAGGTTCACTAGCGCAACAAGTCGAGCAACATGTCTTCACTGACACATCGAATGGCTTGTCCTAGTTTCTCTCTGTCCTCCCTCTGACTGCCTCCCTTTCTTCTTTGTGTACTCTTCCTCCCCCCATCTCTTGGCCTCTCTGTCTTCTTTCCAATCACATCTCTCTATTCTCTACACCTCCTCTGTTTCTGTCGCTCACCTCCTAAAGTATATGTAAGGACAGTGAGGAAAGTGTCAGACTACAAATCCTCAGTCATGGTTCAGTGCAGTCTTCCTGTCTCAATGTCACGGTTAACTAAGCCAGAACCCAGAAGCAGACCAGGACACGGTACGTGAGACAAAGGTGAGTGTTTATTAATAGAGTCCGAGTGAAGCTGAATAATCCAGGGAACAGAGCGGGTGGCGTGGATGGGTTGTTGAGGGTGCAGTGGTTGGTCCGGTACTGGCTCGGCAGCCGCCGACCATCAGGCAGAGGTTGGGTGAAGGTTCCGGGTGAGAGACTGCAGACAGAACAAAACGGAGGTCAGTACACAGCAAGTCAAAAAGGTGCAAAACAACAAAACTAACACTACTGGCTCAGAGACTGATACGCTGACAACATACTGTTCATGGCTAACGATCCGGCAGGAACTGGATGTTGGGCCAGAGCCTAAGAAGGGTGATGATCAGGACCAGGTGTGCAGATTGCTGATGGGATGCAGGTGCGGAAAACCAGAGCGCTCCCCGGAGCGTTCCCGAACCCTCGGGAAACTGGAGAATACGAGCAGGAACACTAGTCACCAGACAGGACCCGACTCAGACAGCCGGGATCGTCACAGTACCCCCCTCCGACGAACGCCACCGGGCGGACTTCCCGGAGCGCCAGGATGGAGGCGGTAGAAGTCACTGATGAGGTCTGCGTCTAGGACCTGTCGCCGCGGAATCCAACTCCTCTCTTCAGGGCCATACCCCTCCCAGTCCACGAGATACTGGAAACCCCGGCCCCGCCGTCTGGAATCCATGATGCGACGCACCGTGTAGGCAGGACCACCTCCGATCATCCGAGGAGGAGGAGGAGGAGGCGGAGGAGGCAACAGAGGACTGAGGAAGACAGGCTTGAGGCAGGAGACATGAAAGGTGGGATGGACTCTGAGCGTCCTCGGTAGTTTGAGTCGAACTGCCACTGGATTGATCACCTTCTCCACCACAAACGGACCAATGAACTTCGGTAACAACTTCCTAGACTCAGTCCGTAACGGAAGATCCCGTGTGGCCAACCAAACCCTATCTCCGATGGTATAGGTGGGAGCGGGGAATCCGGCGACGATTCGCCTGGAGCTGATACCGGTCCGAAACTCTAAGGAGTGCCTTTCTGGCCCGATGCCAGGTCCGGTGGCAACGCCGAATATGGGCCTGAACAGAAGGCACTGAGAGCTCCTTCTCCTGAGAAGGAAACAGGGGAGGTTGGTAGCCATACAGGCACTGGAAGGGAGACATCCCAGTGGCAGATGTAGGAAGAGTATTGTGGGCATACTCAACCCAAGGCAACTGAGAGACCCAGGAGGTGGGGTTGGAAGAGACCAGACAGCGTAGCGTTGATTCCATCTTCTGGTTGGCTCTCTCCGCCTGACCATTGGATTGGGGGTGAAAACCAGATGTGAGACTGACCGTAGCTCCAATGGCCAAACAGAAGGACTTCCAGACAGCAGAGGTAAACTGAGGGCCACGGTCGGAAACGATATCACTGGGCAAACCGTGGACCCTGAAAACCTCCCTAACCAGGATCTCGGACGTCTCCGAGGCAGAGGGAAGCTTGGCAATTGGCACAAAGTGGGCGAACTTGCTGAATCTGTCCACGATAGTCAGAACGACCGTGTTCCCCTCAGAAGCGGGCAACCCCGTGACGAAGTCCAGGGCCAGATGCGACCATGGTCGCCGGGGAATAGGAAGGGGGTGAAGTAGTCCAGAGCTGGGCCGATTGGTACTCTTATTCTGCGCACACACTGGACAGGCAGCAACAAAACCCCGAGTATCCTCGGCCATGGCAGGCCACCAAAAACGTCTGCGAAGAAACGCCATAGTCCGAGCCACGCCAGGGTGACAAGCCATCTTGCTGGCGTGGGACCATTTGAGGACAGCAGGACGAACCGACTCAGGCACAAACAACCGACCGGGTGGACCGTTACCGGGACCGGGCTGAGTCCGAAGGGCCGCCAGCACCTCCTCCTCAATCTTCCACATAACTGCTCCCACGACGCAGTTCCGGGGAGGATTGTCTCGGTCTTGGACCCACTCTCCTCCGTCTTGGAGAACATCCGGGACAAGGCGTCCGCCTTGCCGTTCTTAGATCCAGGTCGGAACGTCAGGGCAAACTTGAATCGTCCGAAAAACAACGCCCACCTGGCCTGGACGGGAGTTGAGACGTTTAGCCGATTGCACGTAAGCAAGATTCTTGTGGTCCGTCCAGACAATAAACGGTTGCTCCGCCCCCCTCCAACCAGTGGCGCCACTCCTCCAAGGCAAGTTTCACCGCGAGAAGCTCCCGGTTACCCACATCGTAATTCCTCTCCGCAGGCGAAAGGCGACGAGAGTAGTAGGCGCAGGGATGGAGTTTACTGTCCGTGGAGCATCGCTGCGACAGGATGGCGCCAACTCCCACATCAGACGCGTCCACTTCAACGACGAACTGACGGGCCGTGTCCGGTTGAGAGAGAATCGGTGCGTTGGTGAATCGCCTCTTCAAATCCAGAAACGCTCGATCCGCCTCCGGATTCCACTTGAAGGTCCTGATGCTGGAAGTCAAGGCAGTTAACGGAGCGGCCACACGGCTGTAATCCCGGATGAATCTGCGGTAGAAATTCGCAAACCCCAAAAATCTCTGGAGCTGCAATCTCGTACCGGGCTGGGCCCATTCCAGAACCGCTCTAACCTTCTCCTGGTCCATCCTAATCTCTCCCCTGGAGATGATGTACCCGAGAAAGGATGTCGTGTGGGCGTGAAACTCGCACTTCTCGGCCTTCACAAACAGGCGATTCTCCAACAATCGCTGCAGAACCTGCCGGACATGCTGGACGTGGTCGGAAGGTTCCTTCGAGAAGATCAGAATGTCATCCAGGTAAACAAACACAAAGAGACCGATCATATCTCTCAGGACGTCGTTCACCATACTCTGGAATACCGCTGGAGCATTGGTCAGTCCAAACGGCATCACCTGATACTCGAAGTGACCCATCGGTGTATTGAAACCCGTCAACCACTCGTCCCCCTCTCTGATCCGGACCAGGTGATACGCATTGCGTAGGGTCTAGCTTGGTGAACACCGTAGCACCCTGTAAGGAGTCGAAGGCAGAACTCATCAAGGGCAGGGGATACTTGTTCTTGACCGTGATGTCATTCAACCCCCGATAATCAATACACGGTCGAAGAGAGCCATCCTTCTTACCCACAAAGAAGAATCCTGCCCCCAGGGGTGATGACGAGGGACGAACGAGACCAGCAGCTAGGGACTCCTTGATGTAGGTCTCCAACGCCTCACGTTCAGGTCGGGAGATACTGTATAACCTTCCCTTGGGGTAGACAGCTCCAGGGACCAGGTTGATGGCACAATCATATGGTCGGTGGGGAGGGAGTGACAGAGCCTTCTGCTTACTGAAAACTTCCCCCAAATCGTGATATGTCTCGGGAACCAGGGACAAATCTGGGGGTTTAGCCTCAATCACCTGACTGGGAACCGAATGGGGGCAGGCAGTCTTGAGACAGTTAGCATGACAATCAAGGCTCCAACTCGTTACCTTGCCCGTCACCCAATCGAACGTGGGATTGTGTTCCTTCAGCCAGGGGTATCCAAGGACCAGAGGAACATGGGAAGACGGCAGAATGAAGAATGAAATCATCTCAGAATGATTCCCCGACAACCGCATCTTAACCGGTTCAGTCCTCATCGTGATACGTGCCAGACTACTGCCGTTCAGAGTGGTAGCTTCAATGGCTTCCGGCAATTGCTCCTTGGAAAGCCCCAGCTGTTCCACCAACTCGGCATCTAGAAAGCTTCCATCGGCACCTGAATCGATAAAAGCGTTAATCGCTAAGCTCTGATTCCTGTTCATAAGGGTAGCCGGGAAACGGGGTCTGACAGAGGTATTGAGAGGTCGAAACTGGCTCGCTAAAAGTCCTCCCAACTTTAGCGAGCCGCGCAGTTTGACGACCCGACTGGATCCTGAGAAGCTGATCGGTTGGACGGAACCCATTGCTTCTCCCTCCTTCGCTCTCGGACTCGATTATCCACCCCGAATAGACAAAGCTACCAAGCTGTCCAGGTCACTAGGCTCCGGATAGGAGATCAACTCATCCTTGAGCTGCTCCGACAGACCCTGGTAAAAGGCCGCTTGCAGAGACTCCTCGTTCCACCCACTCTCCACAGCCAACGTCTTGAACTCGATCACGAAGTCGGCCACGCTGCGAGTTCCTTGGCGAAGCGAAAACAGGCGCCTAGCTGCGTCCCTCCCTCGGACGGAATGGTCGAAGAGCTTCCTCATCTCGGCCGTGAACCCCTGGTATGAAGCCATGCAGGGATCCTGTCGTTCCCAAACGGCTGAAGCCCACTCCAGCGCTCGACCACGCAGCAACTCAATCACAAAGGCTATCCTAGCCTTGTCTGTGGCATAAGAGTAGGGCTGTAGATCGAACACTAGTCCACACTGCATAAGGAAGGAACGGCATCTTCCCAGCTCTCCCTCATACTTATCCGGCGTCGGAACCTTGGGCTCACGGATGGACACAGCTTCAGAAGCGGCAGGCGAGATGGGTGAAACCGGTAGTGGATCCTCCACCGGACACTTGCGTTGGTTCTGGACCTCCGTCAGACCGGTAGAAAGGTTCCGAACTGACAACGCGATCTCCTGTAGTACCGTGCTATGATGGCCCAACATCTTCTCCTGCTGGGTAATAGCATGGCGAACAGAGTCCAGGTCCGCTGGGTTCATTACTGGCCGGATCGTTCTGTCACGGTTAACTAAGCCAGAACCCAGAAGCAGACCAGGACACGGTACGTGAGACAAAGGTGAGTGTTTATTAATAGAGTCCGAGTGAAGCTGAATAATCCAGGGAACAGAGCGGGTGGCGTGGATGGGTTGTTGAGGGTGCAGTGGTTGGTCCGGTACTGGCTCGGCAGCCGCCGACCATCAGGCAGAGGTTGGGTGAAGGTTCCGGGTGAGAGACTGCAGACAGAACAAAACGGAGGTCAGTACACAGCAAGTCAAAAAGGTGCAAAACAACAAAACTAACACTACTGGCTCAGAGACTGATACGCTGACAACATACTGTTCATGGCTAACGATCCGGCAGGAACTGGATGTTGGGCCAGAGCCTAAGAAGGGTGATGATCAGGACCAGGTGTGCAGATTGCTGATGGGATGCAGGTGCGGAAAACCAGAGCGCTCCCCGGAGCGTTCCCGAACCCTCGGGAAACTGGAGAATACGAGCAGGAACACTAGTCACCAGACAGGACCCGACTCAGACAGCCGGGATCGTCACACTCAACCTCTCATTCTCTCTCTCTCTCTCTCTCTCTCTCTCTCTCTCTCTCTCTCGCTCTCTACACTGTAACATTGTGTTGTATTTCTATTGTAACTGTCTTTATCCTGTGTTTTTTTAAATGACGTCAACGACATTTTCCACAAGGGGACAATAAAGTCAACAAATAAAAAGTCTCTCTTTCTCTCCCCTCTCCCCCTCCATCTCTCCTTCCCACGCTCTCTCTCCCCCAGTTGCTGTGGTGCAGGGGGACTTTGTGGAGCCCTCTCCCCTGTTCTTAATGCGCTCCCTGGCCGAGGCTGAGACCCGGCTGCCCTGCCAGTTCAAGGTGGAAGTGGGCCAGGTGGTGGTTCAGGTCTGTAGCATGATTTACTACAGTACCCACAGTGCTCTGTTCAACATATCTGGTTTTATCTTAGAAAAGACGTCCCTAACATAATGGTCTCGTCTCTCGTTGTCACAGGTCACCTGGACCAAGGAGAAAGCAGATGGCACCAAGGACCAGATCATCACAGTACACCACACTGCCGGACACACAGGTAGGACACACACGTATAGGTGTTAAAGTACTAAGAGTGTCAACCATCCATCTCTTTATATTACATTGGTCGTTCATCTGCTTTGCTAGCACTCGAAGCCTCACAAGTTATATTTTGAGTAGATGATTGTAATATTCATATGTGTCACCATACTGAATTGTAATTGGATGCATCATACTGTGCAATGATTGGTTAAGACCACCCAGGTGGTGAGGTCATTCTAAGATGATCATGGCCAGAGACACATGGACATGCACGTTATAGCTAGTTAATAAAGAGCTACGTTTATAAATATCCTGTCGTCCTGCATTTTATTATTTTGTACAAAGCGTACAAAACAAGACATGGTGTCAGAGTAAAAGGACTAAAAGATGGATTTTGCTGGAGTTCCTTCACCTCGAATGGATTGGGGGTCTACAAATCTACCCGATGCATGGCGTAAGTTCAAACAGCATGTGGAGCTGATGTTCACGGGTCCTCTGAAGGAAAGAGGAGAAGAGGAAAAGTGCAGCTACCTGCTCCTCTGGATCGGTGAAAAAGGGAGAGACATTTACAACACATGGACACTTACCGAGGCTGAATCAAAGGTACTGAAAACATACTACGATCGTTTTGAAGCATATGTTTTGCCAAAGACCAATACAATTTTCGCTAGGTACAAATTCCATGAGAAAGTACAAGGCGCTAGTGAATCGTTTGAACAGTTTGTCACTGAGCTGCGTCTGCTTGTGAAAGACTGTGATTATGCAAACAAGGATGAGATGGTCAGGGACCGTATTGTATTTGGAATACAATCACCGCGAGTGAGAGAGAAACTTTTGAATGTTGGATCAGAGTTAACGCTGGACAAAGCTATCGACATAGCCAGATCTCACGAGCTAGCACAGGTTCAGATGAAAACCATTTCAGGCGGCAGCATGAGCGCATCACGTGAACAAGCAGTGCACGCAGTCAGGCAGACATCAAAGCACACCTCCAGTGCCCAGAGAGCATGTTTCAGAACGGAGACAGACAGAACTCCAAAACAGAGCGACACAGACTCCAAACGCCCCAAAACATGTGGATATTGTGGATACAAAGTGCATGGCGAACAGGGGAATTGCCCAGCTAAAGGCAAACAGTGTACTAAATGTGGAAAATGGAATCACTTTGCAAAAGTGTGCAGAGTTTACCGTGGAAAAACAGTACATACAGTGAGTGAAGATGAAATGTCAATCAAAGAGTCAAATGCTGATGAACTGTTTATTGATTCAGTGACACAGAAAAGTCAGATATCAGAGACAGAGCAAGCCTTTGCTGACATTGAGATAGGAAGACAAGGCACAGAGCTAAAATTCAAACTAGACACTGGTGCACAAGTAAACATTATTCCTCTGAGTAAGTACAGAAGCTTGACATCTGAGTGTGAGCTACAGCCCACCACGCGCAGACTGACTGGTTATGGTGGTGAACAGCTCCCAGTAAAAGGCACATGCACTCTCAAATGCAAATACAAGGAAAGGGACATGATGTTGGACTTTTACGTTGTTGACACTCGAGCACCTGCAGTGCTAGGTCTTAAAGCATGTTTAGACATGGACCTTATCAAGCTAGTTTTATCAGTGACAGCACCAGTAGAGATAGAGAATGTCATGGAGGAGTTTGCTGATGTTTTTACAGGAATAGGACTATTCCCAGGAGAATGTACCATTCACCTTAACCCAGACGCAACCCCTGTGATCTACCCACCGAGAAAGATTCCACTTGCTCTCCGCGCCCGTCTGAAGAAAGAGTTGGAGAGCATGGAGCAATCTGACATCGTCACCAAGGTTACAGAACCGACGGATTGGGTCAACGCGTTAGTGGTGGTGGAGAAACCACGGACAGGCAAGCTCAGAGTATGTCTCGACCCAAGAGACTTGAACAAGGCTATCAAACGCCCCCATTACCCCCTTACCGACGCTAGATGGCATCACACACAAGCTAGCGGGCGCACGCTACTTCAGTGTCATGGACGCCAGATCAGGCTACTGGGCTATCAAGCTCACAGAAGAGTCATCTAAGCTCACAACGTTCAACACACCGTTTGGACGCTACAGGTTCCGTCGCCTGCCTTTTGGGATTATCTCAGCCCAAGACGAGTTTCAGCGAAAGATCGACGAGGTGTACGAAGGCCTCGACGGAGTCGTGGCAATTGTGGACGACATCCTTGTCTATGGTCGAACCAAAGAGGAACACGACAGAAACCTCAGCGCGATGCTGCAAAGGTCCCGCGAGAGAGGAGTCCGGCTCAACCCCGAGAAGAGCACAGTCGGCGCTACAGAGGTCAGCTACTTCGGGCATCTTCTCACAGCGAATGGAATCAAGCCAGATCCGCAGAAGATCTCAGCCATAAAGGAAATGGAGCCACCAAAGAACCGCGCAGAGCTGGAAACAGTGCTTGGCATGGTCAACTACTTAGCCAAGTTCGCACCCAGCCTCTCCAATGCTAATGCACCCCTGCGTCAGCTGCTAAAGCAGTCCAGTGAGTTCCTCTGGGACAACCAACACGACATCGCTTTCCAGAAAGTGAAAGACTTGATCACGAGAGAACCAGGACCAATCCTTGCCTACTACGACCCCAACAAAGAGCTCAGACTCCAGGTGGACGCGTCAAAGTATGGACTAGGGGCAGTGCTACTGCAAGAAGGAAAACCCATCGGCTACGCTTCCAAATCTCTCACAGACTGTGAAATCAACTACGCTCAAATCGAAAAGGAGCTGTACGCCATTCTGTTCGGATGTAAGCGTTTCCATCAGTATGTCTATGGACGACAAGTCATTGTGGAATCAGACCACAAGCCCCTCGAGTCAATCATGAGGAAACCGTTAGCCGCAGCCCCGCCAAGGCTACAGAGAATGATCCTTCAACTACAAAAATACGACTTCACAATCACTCACCGTCCAGGCAAAGACATCCCTGTCGCAGACACACTCTCCAGGAAGTTCCTTACCTACAAGGACAGCAGCCTCAGTGAAGGCATGGACATGCAGGTGCACACTGTGTACAGCAACTTACCAGTTAGTGACACAAAACTGAAGGAGATCCGAGCAGAAACAGAAAAAGACACACAACTCACACAGCTGAGGAACGTCATACAGTCAGGATGGCCTGAGGAGAGGAGAAAATGCCCTCAGAGCGTCTCAGAGTTCTGGAACCATCGTGACGAACTATCACAGATCAACGGAATCATTTTCAAAGGAGAGAAAATCATCATTCCTACCAGTCTCAGAGAAGAGATTTTGACAAAGATCCATGCTGGACACATGGGCATGGAAAAGTGCAAACAGAGAGCACGGGACATTTTGTTTTGGCCCGGAATGTGCAAACAAATAGAGGACATGGTTGGTAAATGCCCCACGTGTCTTGAACGACGCCCCTCGAACACCAAAGAGCCAATGTTACCTCACCGTATCCCAGACCGACCCTGGCAGGTCGTGGCAACCGATCTGTTCACGTGGAACAACGAGGACTACATTATAACAGTGGACTACTACAGCAGATACTTTGAACTCGACAAGCTTCACAGCACCACATCTGCAGCTGTGATACACAAGCTGAAAGCAGCCTTTGCCAGGCATGGCATTGTAGAGACTTTAATATCTGACAATGGGCCCTGTTACAAATCAAATGAGTTTGAATCCTTCACAAAAGCATGGGAGTTCACACACGTCACCACAAGCCCACATTACCCTCAAAGTAATGGCCTTGCTGAAAAATCTGTGCAGATCGCTAAATCACTCATGGACAAAGCAAAAGCAGACAAGAGAGACCCCTACCTCAGTCTCCTTGAATACCGCAACACTCCAGTTGACAACTTCAAATCACCAGCCCAGCTGTTGATGAGCCGCAGACTTCGCTCAATCCTCCCCAGCACCAACCAGCAGCTGCAACCTGAGGTCGTCAGCTACAAGGAAGTGCATGCAAAACGTGCACAGAGACAGCAACAGCAAAAGCGATACTACGACAGGTCAGCCAGACCACTGCCACCACTGAACGACGGAGAGTCAGTTAGAATCCAGGAGCATGGCTACTGGAAGCCAGCAGTCGTCATCCAACCAGCTGACACTGAACGTTCATATCACGTTCGCACCGCAGAAGGAGCGGTGTACCGCCGCAATCGTCGTCACCTACTGAACACAAAAGAACAACACACTGACGAGATGAACTGTTCCCCTGAAAGAGAACGGGATGGACTAAACACAGACACAACACAACATACACCATACTTACCTGCAACACCACAAGAACTGTTGACTGACACAGAAGCATGCTCAGCTTCATATCACACAAGGTCAGGAAGAGAGGTCAAGCCTAGAGCTGTCCTAGACCTGTGAAATGTCAAAGGGTGTAGGCGGATCGCTGCCCTAAAAGAGTTTCCAGACTGTAAACTTGTTATTGAAAGTTAACTTGAAATGCTTTGGTATTGTATTTGTTTGATATGTTGAGATGTCATTGCTACAGTGAAAAGCTGAGTTGCTGAGAAATATTTGTTCTAAAAATAACAATATGCTGAATCATTGTTTGTCTGTTATGTTGATGCAGTTGGTGCAGTTTAAATGGTTACTTACCTCGAGTTCAAACTACAGAGCATATATTCAAAAGAAACGCTTTATTGTTCCACATATTTTTTTCTTTTTTTTTAAAAGAAGGGGGATGTAATATTCATATGTGTCACCATACTGAATTGTAATTGGATGCATCATACTGTGCAATGATTGGTTAAGACCACCCAGGTGGTGAGGTCATTCTAAGATGATCATGGCCAGAGACACATGGACATGCACGTTATAGCTAGTTAATAAAGAGCTACGTTTATAAATATCCTGTCGTCCTGCATTTTATTATTTTGTACAAAGCGTACAAAACAAGACAATGATGAAACCCCAGATGCAGTTTTAACGTACCTACTCCATCTCACTATTTTTGCCACCCCAATATCTCACTTCCTCTCTATCTCTCTTTCTATCTCTGTCTTCCACTCTCTCACCCCTCCCCCTCTTTATCCTCCCCCCCTCCTCTCCTGCCCTTCTCCTCCCTCTCCCCCCTCTCTTCCCCCTCTCTCCCTCTCTCAGAGTTTGGTCAGTACTCGGGGCGTGTGCGGTTTGGCAGCAGTGAGCCCACGGTGGACTCGTCTCTGATCATCATGAACACTGTGGAGTCAGACGAGGGCAGGTACAACTGTCACATCAGCACCTTCCCCTCTGGGAACTTCGAACGACAGCTGTCACTCACCGTGTGGAGTAAGTCCCTCCCCTTACTTCCCCTTCCTCATTGTATTCCTTTGACTGATGATGATGATGTTTACAGGTGTCAGTTGTAGTATTACTAGCTGAAACAATAGCTTTAGTGGTGATAGTAGTCATGTAAGCCACAACTGTCATTGTAACTGTCAGTGTATCCAGCTGTCTGAGTTTTTTTAGGATAACATTTCCTCAAAGCACTGATCTGAGTTTTTTAAACACCTACCTAACAGAGCACATTAGATCTCAGCCTGGGTCATAAAGCTGATCCTAGTTCAGTGTTTAAGAACTTCCACCCCCTGAAGCATCATGTCACAATGATCTAGGATCAGCTTAACCTCCAATTAACAACTAAGACCAGTTCTAAGATCAGTTCTAAGATCACCTCCCCAAGCACTAAGACCAGGGAATAGTTTATTCCTATCCCTGAAGGAAGTCTGACATTTGACCCTTGACCCCTGCAGCCACACCCATCTCTTCCCTGGACCCTGTGATCCTTGTCGAGGGCCAGTCCTTCCGATTGGCCGCGTCCTGCCGCTCTGTGGCCCGCCCTCCGCCCCACCTCTCTTGGGACACAGACCTAATGGGCCAAAAACACAACAGGAGCTCGGAGGGTGGGTCAGTCTCCACCCACTTCTCTCTGCACCCCCTGAGGAGTATGAACGGGAAGAGGCTGGACTGTCTGGTGTGGCACCCGGCTCTGGAGGGACCCCGCAGGATCACCAACAACCTGGTGGTGCACTGTGAGTTTAGACTTCGCATTAAAAGATCCAATGCAGCCGTTTTTTTTATCTCAATATCAAATCATTTCAGGGTAACAATTAAGTACCTTACAGTGATTGTTTTCAATTAAAATGGTCTTCGCAAAGGGCAATTTCTCAATCAAGACATTTTACTAGGGGATTTTTTGTTGTTGCTGTTATTGGCAGAGAGATTTGGAACTCTCTTTCTTATTGGTCTATTAACTAATTTACTGCATGGTGATGTCACCATGGAAGGCCAAAACTCCATCGCACCAAAACAGGCTGAAATTTCAGGCAGTCTTTTAAAACAGCACTTACACTATCAGCATTTTCATCATTCTCACAATTACACAGTATTATTCCAACCTCAGTGTGGAAATATATATAAAATATAGGAAAATCACGTTTTTGACTGCACTGGGCCTTTAACTATAAGTCTAGAGGTGAGATGAAATACAATTTTTAATTGTGATACCTTACTACACATTTATACAGACTTCTATGCCTTCGGTGACTTTTCCGTTTAATATTGCCCTCTTTATTTAAAGTCCCTGGTAGAATTCAGAATCCCTCAATTTATCATGACTAAAGTAACTTTATTGTAAGTGGACTGTGCTTCTTTCTCACCAAGAAGATATTTTACAGATAATTTTTTATCCTGCCTTTATTGTTAGCTTGTGTAATTGTGGATTTCTGTGTATCTGCCAGTAAAACATTATGACTCTGATCATGTTCCTCTGTTCTAGATCCTCCCAATGCAGAGATCTCAGGGTTTGATCAGAACTGGTATGCTGGTCTGGAGGAAGCTGCCCTCAGCTGTGTCAGTGGAGGGAACCCCAAACCACAGAGTTTCATCTGGACCAGGTAACACTTACCTTCCCAACCTACCCTCCCTACCTGTCTGCCTGTCTGACTCACATTATGTCTGGCTAATCTGTTTTTGTTTGATTTACTGGTAATTCTATTAGTCAATGATTAATAGTGTTACTAAGCCTAAGGGAGTTCAGGAGTTGTTTTTAGTTTTGCTCTGAGTGCCACTTGCCAGGCAGTCATTGTCAATAATAAGGCAATTGACTTGAATCTTGATTGACTTACATGGTTAAAGAGATTCTCCGGTACGTTTGTATACTTTTTAGCCAGTAGTTCTGAAAGTAGCGCTCACAAGACAAAAGTGGTCCCCGAAGATTGCGTACTATGTCACATTTGTGCAGATGTGTGCACCACGTCATTGCTCTCGCTAGCTGTCACTCAAATGGCGAGGGGCTGAAGTTCATTGGCTGAAACTTGAATTGCTAGGGGACTGGCCATTGCAGGGGAAAATGTATGGAAAATGGCGCTGCACAGCTTCCAGAAAACACTCGCTTTCAAACTAGGGATTTTATGGCTAATTGAGGTAAGACAGTAATTCTGCTCATATATAATGCATGTATGAACTACACATTGACACATCCAGCCCAAAGCAGGAGGTTTAAAAAATACCTAAAGGGGAATTTCACCCTGGGGGAATCTGGGCTTGTTTTCATAATGTCTGAGGCATTTCTAGGACAGTGAGATGTGTTTCACACATAATTGCCCAGGAGGAAGGCAGGTCAGGGCTTCACGCGCTGAATGATACACCCTATGACGGCTTCCGGTGTATTGATCTAAAAATAAATATAGTCCTACTTTGTGGCATTTCGTGAAGGTTCTATGTTATACTGATCGCAATATACGTGTTTGTGGGTGTAGATATGGTTGTCCTTGTTCGATAGAGCCATTGGATGTCTTTCAGTAATGTTCCTATCGGCAGATTCATCAGTAAATGTACAAGCAGACACATTTTCTCCAGTCGCTGAAACGGTGCTTCATGCTCTGGCCCCCGTCCCTCCTCCAAGGCGGGCTTTTTTGAAAAGGAGACACTAACAACATCCTTTGGGCAAAATGTATAGAACTGACCAGACGCAATGGCTTCAAGTGATTCCTCTCATCAACACGAATTTGACGATGGAGCATCTATTAACTACATGGTGACATTCAACCATACATGTTTCAACTGGAATATAGCGATGAGGATTCGAAACAAAGACTTGGATTTAGCTAAAGTTAGAAGCTCAGCTACAGCCGATTCCAGCACCAAGAGGACAGATGACAAATACAGTGCCTAGCTAAGTAAGTAATTTTTCCTGCAAGCCACCTAGCTAGCTAACTTTAGTTTATCTAACTTTGCTATACATTACTTTTACCCATTTTATAAGAGAATCACTGAAATTGAAAAAATCCAGGCATTTATAAATAAAATCCAGTCTCACTTTATCAAAGGCCTTTTCAAAAACGTGTGGTTTTACTTAATTCTCTGTACTGGCCAATGATTATAACAGCAATTCTGATCCAACCATAAATTCATACATTGTACCCCTGGCCTGAGAGGATGGAAGTTCAAAATGTAGCTACAGTGGGGGAAAAAAGTATTTAGTCAGCCACCAATTGTTCTCCGACTTAAAAAGATGAGAGAGGCCTGTAATTTTCATCATAGGTACACGTCAACTATGACAGACAAATTGAGATTTTTTTTCTCCAGAAAATCACATTGTAGGATTTTTAATGAATTTATTTGCAAATTATGGTGGAAAATAAGTATTTGGTCACCTACAAACAAGCAAGATTTCTGGCTCTCACAGGCCTGTAACTTCTTCTTTAAGAGGCTCCTCTGTCCTCCACTCGTTACCTGTATTAATGGCACCTGTTTGAACTTGTTATCAGTATAAAAGACACCTGTCCACAACCTCAAACAGTCACACTCCAAACTCCACTATGGCCAAGACCAAAGAGCTGTCAAAGGACACCAGAAACAAAATTGTAGACCTGCACCAGGCTGGGAAGACTGAATCTACAATAGGTAAGCAGCTTGGTTTGAAGAAATCAACTGTGGGAGCAATTATTAGGAAATGGAAGACATACAAGACCACTGATAATCTCCCTCGATCTGGGGCTCCACGCAAGATCTCACCCCGTGGGGTCAAAATGATCACAAGAACGGTGAGCAAAAATCCCAGAACCACACGGGGGGGACCTAGTGTATGACCTGCAGAGAGCTGGGACCAAAGTAACAAAGCCTACCATCAGTAACACACTACGCCGCCAGGGACTCAAATCCTGCAGTGCCAGACGTGTCCCCCTGATTAAGCCAGTACATGTCCAGGCCCGTCTGAAGTTTGCTAGAGTGCATTTGGATGATCCAGAAGAGGATTGGGAGAATGTCATATGGTCAGATGAAACCAAAATATAACTTTTTGGTAAAAACTCAACTCGTCGTGTTTGGAGGACAAAGAATGCTGAGTTGCATCCAAAGAACACCATACCTACTGTGAAGCATGGGGGTGGAAACATCATGCTTTGGGGCTGTTTTTCTGCAAAGGGACCAGGACGACTGATCCGTGTAAAGGAAAGAATGAATGGGGCCATGTATCGTGAGATTTTGAGTGAAAACCTCCTTCCATCAGCAAGGGCATTGAAGATGAAACGTGGCTGGGTCTTTCAGCATGACAATGATCCCAAACACACTGCCCGGGCAACGAAGGAGTGGCTTCGTAAGAAGCATTTCAAGGTCCTGGAGTGGCATGGCCAGTCTCCAGATCTCAACCACATAGAAAATCTTTGGAGGGAGTTGAAAGTCTGTGTTGCCCAGCGACAGCCCCAAAACATCACTGCTCTAGAGGAGATCTGCATGGAGGAATGGGCCAAAATACCAGCAACAGTGTGTGAAAACCTTGTGAAGACTTGCAGAAAACGTTTGACCTGTGTCATTGCCAACAAAGGGTATATAACAAAGTATTGAGAAACTTTTGTTATTGACCAAATACTTATTTTCCACCATAATTTGCAAATAAATTCATAAAAAATCCTACAATGTGATTTTCTGGAATCTTTTTTCTCATTTTGTCTGTCATAGTTGACGTGTACCTATGATGAAAATACAGGCCTCTCATCTTTTTAAGTGGGAGAACTTGCACAATTGGTGGCTGACTAAATACTTTTTTTCCCCCACTGTATCTCGATTAACGAGAGAAGATTTAAAATAGACAAGATGTCGGCAAAAATCTTTGGGTAAATCACATTGGTGTAACAATCTGTAACTATAGTTCCCTGCACTTGTATGTCTTTACACCTGAGACACACTCGGACACACTGAACTGTACTACACTGTTCATACCTTTTTTTTGTATTTTACTTTTACCATATAACATTGTTGTTGAATACCCAGTTCTTGAGTTAACATTAAATAGTGTACAGTCTCCTGTATTTTAGATTTTGACAAATAAACAAACATTTTTTGGATATCTGAATGTCTAGCATCTGTTTCTTGCTACAGAGCCCTGTACAGCGTATATAAAAAATATCTTCATTGAATCCATAAGGGCAGACAAATGTAGAAGATTGATAGAAAATATCCATATTTATTTTATGGTGGTTCTACATCAGGGCTCTCCAAACCTGTTCCTGGAGAGATACCATCCTGTAGGTTTTCACTCCAACCCTAATCTAGCACACCTGATTCAAAAATGAGCTGCGTTTACACAGGCAGCCCAATTCTGATATATTTTCCACTATATATATATATTTAAAAATATATATATATATTTCCCTTTATTACTTTCCAACCCCACCACCCCTTCCCTAATTGGAGTAAACTAGTGAATAACAACGCTTAGGCCTCTACTTTCAGATTATACATACTATATACATTTTATGGACACAGTCAATTTTACAATAATTCTATTTTGCTTGATTTTACTCCTGAACTTCCTCTACCCTCAACCTCTCTGATCATTTTCATGATGTCCATCCTGTTTGCTTCTATATGCCATATCTCTCCAACTGTGCTCCTTCACAAAAGCTCTCAACCTATAACCTATATACTTATTATGGACACAGCATGCCCTACATTAGTTATCTTTCTGTTATTAGTTGTTATTAGTCCCATCTTTCAGCTCCATTCAACACCTCCCATCTATCTCTTAACACCATCCATATTGCATTTCTATTTGCCATATATTTTTCAACTGTACTTTGATGTTTCACAAAAGTTCTGAACCCTTCTATTCTCATTGTTTCTACAGATTGTACATTGAAAATAAACATTTTTGCTAAAAGTATTATTATATTATTGATCGATTGACTATGACTTTTCAGATCACCCAGTAGTGCAGGGTTAGCTCCAGGTAAATATTGCAATCCTTCAGCCATTCCTGGACCTGTGACCAAATACAAGCCACAAATGGACAGTACCAAAACAAATGATCTAATGATTCTGTCTCTTCGCAGCAAAATCTGCAGAGCTGGGAAGATTGTATCTCCCATATAAATAACATTCTATTGGTAGCAAGAATTTTGTATAATAATTTAAATTGAAAAATTCAAAGTTTCGAATTCGGCGTCGTTTTGCGTATCAGTTCATAAACACTATGCCATGAAATCGGTACGTCAAAAATCTCTTCCCAACTATTTTGCAATCTATACAGGACGGCTGTCAATCCTTTGGGTTTAATCACATCAGACATTTTTCAGAACTGATCTGATTGGTCAAAAGACAATTTAGTGAAAAAGTATCAGAGTTGGGCTGCCTGTGTAAACGCAGCTGATTAAAACAGCTTCTATCTCAAGGCCATCAGACTGTTAAATAGTCATCACTAGCCGGCCCCCACCCAGTACCCTGCCCTTTAGTCATTGTCACTAGATGGCTACCACCCGGTTACTCTACCATGCACCTTAGAGCCTGCTTCCCTATCTTCATAGTCATGGAACACTGGTCACTTTAATAATGGTACACTGGTCACTTTAAATAATGTTTACATACTGTTTTACCCATTTCATACACAGTGCATTCGGAAAGTATTCAGACCCCTTGACGTTACAGCCTAATTCCAAGATGTCTTAAATTGTTGTTTTCCACTCATCAATCTACACACAAAACCCAATAATGACAAAGCAAAAACAGGTTGTTATTTCTAAATTTATTAAAAAAAAAAAAAAAAGAAATATCAAATTACATAAGTATTCAGACCCTTTACACAGTACTTTGTTGAAGCACCTTTGGCAGAGATTACAGCCTCAAGTCTTCTTGGGTATGACGCTACAAGCTTGGCATACCTTTATTTCGTGAGTTCCTCCCATTCTTCTCTGCTCTGTCAGGTTGGATGGGGAGCGTCGCTGCACATCTATTCTCAGGTCTCTCCAGAGATGTTCGATCGGGTTCAAGTCCGGGCTCTGGCTGGGCCACTCAAGAACATTCAGAGACTTGTCCCGAAGCCACTCCTGCGTTGTCTTGGCTGTGTGCTTAGGATCGTTGTCCTGTTGGTAGGTGAACCTTCGCCCCAGTCTGAGGTCCTGTGCGCTCTGGAGCAAGTTTTCATCAAGGATCTCTCTGTACTTTGCTCCATTAATCTTTCCCTTGATCCTGACTAGTCTCCCAGTCCCTGTCACTGAAAAACATCCCCACATCATGATGCTGCCACAACCATGCTTCACCGTAGGAATGGTGCCAGGTTTCCTCCAGACGTGACGCTTGGCATTCAGGCCAAGGAGTTCAATCTTGGTTTCATTAGACCAGAGAATCTTGTTTCTCATGGTCTGAGAGTCTTTAGGTGCCTTTTGGCAAACTCCAAGCGGGCTGTCATGTGCCTTTTACTGAGGAGTGGCTTCTGTCTGGCCAGTATACCATAAAGACCTGATTGGTGGAGTCCTGCAGAGATGGTTGTCCTTCTGAAAGGTTCTCCCATCTCCACAGATAAACTCTGTAACTCTGTTAGAGTGTCCATCAGGATCTTGGTCAACTCGCTGACCAAGGTCCTTCTCCCCCGATTGTTCAGTTTGGCCGGGCGGCCAGCTCTAGGAAGAGTCTTGGTGGTTCCAAACTTCTTCAATTTAAGAATGATGGAGCCCACTGTGTTCTTGGGGACCTTTAATGCTGCAGACATTTTTTGGTACCCTTCCTCAGATCTGTGCCTCGACACAATCCTGTCTCGGAGCTCTACAGACAATTCCTTCGACCTCATGGCTTGGTTTTTGCTTTGACATTCACTGTCTACTGTGAGACCATATATAGACAGGTGTGTGCCTTTCCAAATCATGTCCAATCAATTGAATTTACCACAGGTGGACTCCAATCAAGTTGAAGAAACATCTCAAGGATGATCAATGGACACAGGATGCACCTGATCTCAACTGTGAGTCTCATAGCAAAGGGTCTAAATACTTATGTAATTAAGGTATTTCTGTTTTTTATTTTTAATACATTTGCAAACATTTCTAAAAACCTGTTTTCACTTTGTCATTATGGGGTATTGTGTGCAGATTGATGAGGAAATGTTTTTAGAGTAAGGCTGTAATGTAACAAAATATGGAAAAAGTCTGCAAAACATGACTTAGTACTTGGTGGCAAAACCCTTGTTGGCAATCACAAAGGTCAGACGTTTCTTGTAGTTGGCCACCAGGTTTGCACACATCTCAGGAGGGATTTTGTCAACTCCTCTTTGCAGATCTTCTCCAAGTCATTAAGGTTTCGAGGCTGACGTTTGGCAACTCGAACCTTCAGCTGCCTCCACAGATTTTCTATGGGATTAAGGTCTGGAGACTGCCTAGGCCACTCCAGGACCTTAATGTGCTTCTTCTTGAGCCACTCCTTTGTTGCCTTGGCCGTGTGTTTTGGGTCATTGTCATGCTGGAATACCCATCCACGACCCATTTTCAATGCCCTAGCTGAGGGAAGGAGGTTCTCACCAGATTTGATGGTACATGGCCCTGTCCATCGTCCCTTTGATGCGGTGAAGTTGTCCTGTCCCCTTAGCAGAAAAACACCCCCAAAGCATAATGTTTCTACCTCCATGTTTGACGGTGGGGATGGTGTTCTTGGGGTCATAGGCAACATTCCTCCTCCTCCAAACACGGCGAGTTGAGTTGATGCCAAAGAGCTCGATTTTGGTCTCATCTAACCACAACACTTTCACCCAGTTCTCCTCTGAATCATTCAGATGTTCATTGGCAAATTTCAGACGGGCATGTATATGTGCTTTCGTGAGCAGGGGGACCTTGCGGGCGCTGCAGGATTTCAGTCCTTCACGGCGTAGTGTGTTACCAATTGTTTTCTTGGTGACTATGGTCCCAGCTGCCTTAAGATCATTGACAAGATCCTCCTATGTAGTTCAAGGCTGATTCCTCACCGTTCTCATGATCATTGCAACTCCACGAGGTGAGATCTTGCATGGAGCCCCAGGCCGAGGGAGATTGACAGTTATTTTGTGTTTCTTCCATTTGCGAATAATCGCACCAACTGTTGTCACCTTCTCACCAAGCTGCTTGGCGATGGTCTGGTAGCCCATTTCAGCCTTGTGTAGGTCTACAATCTTGTCCCTGACATCCTTGGAGAGCTCTTTGGTCTTGGCCATGGTGGAGAGTTTGGAATCTGATTGAATGATTGCTTCTGTGGACAGGTGTCCAAATCTCAGCTCATTCCCTATATAAAAGACAAATCTCAGCTCGTTACCTGTATAAAAGACACCTGGGAGCCAGAAATCTTTCTGATTGAGAGGGGGTCAAATACTTATTTCCCTCATTAAAATGCAAATCAATTTATAACATTTTTGACATGCGTTTTTCTAGATTTTTTTGTTGTTATTCTGTCTCTCACTGTTCAAATAAACCTACCATTAAAATTATAGACTAATCATTTCTTTCTCAGTGGGCAAACGTAAAAAATCAGCAGGGGATCAAATACTTTTTTCCCTCACTGTATATATATACACAGTACCGGTCAAAAGTTTGGACACACCTACTCATTCAAGGGTTTTTGTTTATTTGGACTATTTTCTACATTGTAGAATAATAGTGAAGACATCAAAACTATGAAATAACACATATGGAATCATGTAGTAACCAAAAAAGTGTTAAACAAATAAAAATATATTTTAGATTCTTCAAAGTAGCCACCCTTTGCCTTGATGACAGCTTTGCACACTCTTGTCATTCTCTCAACCAGCTTCACCTGGAATGCTTTTCCAACAGTCTTGAAGGAGTTCCCAAATATGCTGAGCATTTGTTGGCTGCTTTTCCTTCTCTCTGCGGTCCAACTCATCCAAACCATCTAATTTGAGTTGAGGTCGGGTGATTGGGGAGCCTAGGTCATCTGATGCAGCACTCCATCACTCTCCTTCTTGGTCAAGTAGCCCGTACACAGCCTGGAGGTGTGTTGGGTCATTGTCCTGTTGAAAAACAAATGATAGTCCTACTAAGCGCAAACCAGATGGAATGGAGAATGCTGTGGTTTCCATGCTGGTTAAGTGTGCCTTGAATTCTAAATAAATTACAGACAGTGTCACCAGCAAAGCACCCCACACCATCACATCTCCACATGAGATCATCCGTTCACCTACTCTGCCTTACAAAGAAACGGCGGTTGGAACCACAAATCTCAAATTTGGACCGATTTCCACCGGTCTAATGTTCATTGCTCGTGTTTCTTGGCCAAAGTAAGTCTCTTCTTCTTATTGGTGTCCTTTAGTAGTGGTTTCTTTGCAGCAATTTGACCATGAAGGCCTGATTCATGCAGTCTCCTCTGAACAGTTGATGTTGAGATGTGTCTGTTACTTGAACTCTGTGAAGCATTTATTTGGGCTGCAATTTCTGAGGCTGGTAACTCTAATGAATGTATCATCTGCAGCAGAGGTAACTCCGGGTCTTCATTTCCTGTGGCGGTCCTTCTTCATAGCACTTGATGGTTTTTGCGACTGCACTTGAAAATCTTTCAAAGTTCTTGAAATGTTCCGGTGTGACTGACCTTCATGTCTTAAAGTAACGATGGACTGTCGTTTCTCTTTGCTTATTTAAGCTTGGTCTTTTACCAAATAGGGCTATCTTCTGTATACCACCCCTACCTTGTCACAACACAACTGATTGGCTCAAACGCATTAAGAAAGATTTGTGGTTTCAACCGCTGTGTCTTTGTAAGACGCAGAGTAGGTGAACGGATGATCTCCTTATGTGTGGTTCCCACTGTGAAGCATGGAGGAGGACGTGTGATGGTGTGGGGGTGCTTTGCTGGTGACACTGTCTGTAATTTATTTAGAATTCAAGGCACACTTAACCAGCATGGAAACCACAGCATTCTCCATCCCATCTGGTTTGCGCTTAGTGGGACTATCATTTGTTTTTCAACAGGACAATGACCCAACACACCTCCAGGCTGTGTACGGGCTACTTGACCAAGAAGGAGAGTGATGGAGTGCTGCATCAGATGACCTAGCCTCCACAATCACCCGACCTCAACTCAATTGAGATGGTTTGGATGAGTTGGACCGCAGAGAGAAGGAAAAGCAGCCAACAAATGCTCAGCATATTTGGGAACTCCTTCAAGACTGTTGGAAAAGCATTCCAGGTGAAGCTGGTTGAGAGAATGACAAGAGTGTGCAAAGCTGTCTCAAATATAAAATGTATTTTGATTTGTTTAACACTGTTTTGGTTACTACATGATTCCATATGTGTTATTTCATAGTTTTGATGTCTTCACTATTATTCTGCAATGTAGAAAATAGTACAAATAAAGAAAAACCCTTGAATGAGTAGGTGTGTCCAAACTTTTGACTGGTACTGAATATATGTATATACTCCACAGGAGGTTGGTGGCACCTTAATTGGGGAGGATGTGCTCATGGTAATGGCTGGAGCGGAATGAGTGGAATGGTATCAAATACATCAAACACGTGGTTTGATGCCATGCCATTAGCTCCGTTCCAGCCATTATTATGAGCCATCCTCCCCTCAGCATCCTCCACTGATATACTCCGGACTTCGACATTGCTCGTCCTAATATTTCTATATTCCATTCTTTTACTTTTTAGATTTGTGTGTATTGTTAGATATTACTCCACTGTCGGAGCTAGGAACACAAGCATTTTGCTACACCCACAATAACATCTGCTAAATATGTGTATGCGACCAATGCAATTTGATTTGATTGGATATGATTTATCCAGCTTCGGTACACTGGCAATGGTCGGCTTGGGAGGTTAGACTCTTTGTTCTTATAGCGATGGGCTTGTCCTGTCTGCTGTGAACGGCCAGCTGGATAAGACTGCCGAAAGTGGTGTAGGGCTTCTTAACCACCTGGTCCTCTTGTAGAAGATTTGCTGGTACTGCACGTCTCCTGGAAAGACATGGTTGTGGTCATAGCATTTTAAATTTTTTGTGGAAGGGACGTAGGGCAACACACCTTTGTTGGTAAAGGTATCAACCAAATGGGAACGGCTAGCATATTGCTTAGGGACCATGAGGGGACATTGGGAGCTGCTTCTGAGAGAAAAGATCAGTCAATAAAGTGAATGGGCTGGGTGGCTAAAGAAGGTGTGAAAAGTCTTAGGAAGGCAGTTCTTACACAGTATGAATTGTTGTGTATGGGAGATTGAGGAGAAATGGCACCTCAATCGCTCTCATACACAACAATACATTTACTGTCTAAGCACAACCCTGCACATCCAAAAACCCTTTCCTCATCTCAAAGTGCTGTCTGTAAACCTCCCCAGTCCATTGACTTTGACAGATCATCCTTGTCAATAGTAGCCCTTTGGAGGGGAATTTTGTAGATGTCTTTGTATTATGTTTTGAGAATCTGCAGAGAGAATAATGAGGTGGTTGTGTCATTACTGTTGTAGTCTTGATTTTATACCTTTCAGTGTCACTTGCTGGTTTCTGTCCCACAATCTTGTTGTGCTCCATAATTGCAAGGTGTGTCCGCTCACTCATGCTTGTGTACTCAAAATGTCCACACTTTGGGGTATTTTTTAGCAGGGCACTGTGGAATGACTCCAGATAACATGAGTTTTACAAAGAGAAAAAGGAAAAAAGAGAAGAGGGGTAGAGTAAATTGATTACATGGTCTGGAAGATACTCTGTGGTCCTCAGGCCACCTCTAACCACCCGTAACCCCAAAACACGAACACAAACCATACAAAACACTACCCAATTCATGTTTATACCATGCTTACCATAAAGTGAGCTATCTTTGCCATCAGCTTGTAAATATTTTGGCCAACTTACCTTCACCTTGTACGGTGCTAGGGGTTGGAAGTGCATGTTGGTGGAATGAGATTCTGTACCACAGGCGTTTGGTGGCACCTTAATTGGGGAAGTTGGGCTTGTGGTAATGAGTGGAGCGGAATTTGGAATGGTATCAAATACATCAAACACAAGGTTTGATGCCATTCCATTTGCTTCGTTTTAGCCATTATTATGAGCCGTCCTCCCCTCAGCAGCCTCCACTGTTCTGTACCACCTACAACAAAATACACAACAATACACAATTTAACCACTCCACTAATTGTATTGATCTCTATTAGACTGGCTAGCTAAGCATACCTAACATTGACATTTCAATGTTGTTATCTTGCTGTTAGCTAACTAGCGTCACTAAATTGGCAGCAAGATTGCTAGCCAGCTGAGACTGGCTGAGAACCAACTAACCAACCATAGATGATTTATACACATTCATCATTGCTACCAATACACAGAGTGAGTTAGCTATATAGACAATTCACATTTTAATAGACTAGGGTGGAATAGATGGCTACCAAATTAAGATACTTTATTTGGTAACATTAGCTAGCTTACGCTAGCTAACGTCAGTCAAAGATAGAATGAACAAACAAACATGTTTACTCTGCTGAAGGCAGCTACCAGTCTAGCAGTGACTACCATGGCATAGGCGAAATTGATTGACAGTGTGTATACCAAAAGATACTGTAGATAGCTATATGATTTAGCTGATGGCTTTCAGAGTTCAATACAGGACTGTAATGTTAGCTAGCTAACTTACCCAGCTAGGCTAGCAAGCTAGCTAATGTCAGGTTACCTCTAATTAAGAATCTTCTGGTATGTTGTGAAGGAAAAAATGTATGGTATCACATCACTTCTCAGCTGTCGTCGAAATGGATTCCCCATCAGTTCAGCCTGAAAATCCCTCTGATAATCTTTGGTCACCGCATCATTCTTGATAGCCGCAAGCCACTGGCAGAATCAGGGTGAGTCTGGTAGGTAGAATGGTGAAAGATAACGCTTGTTTGTAATTAGCTAAATGAAAATGTGCTAGTTCTAGCTTGTGGTTTGGATAATTGTGATGTTTATGATAAAAACTTAATGTTGTTAATATAGTAATGACTATATGCCATTCCAGAGCCAGGGTGAAATACCCCTTTAATAGTCGTAAAGTTCCGGAGCATGTCTTTCAGTGGAGGCTGCTGAGGGGAGAAAGGCTCATAATAATGTCTGGAACGGAGTAAATGGAATGGTCCCATTCCGTTGATTCTGCTCCAGCCATTACCACGACCCCGTCCTCCCCAATTAAGGTGCCACCAACCTCCTGTGATGTCTTTAAATAAAGGTTAAATAAATAGTAGTACAGGTTTGGTTCAGGGACAGTTCAAATGTTTTGTTACACTTCAGTGCAGCTTTTGACATTATCGATCATAGTCTGCTGCTGGAAAAATGTATGTGTTATGGCTTTACACCCCCTGCTATATTGTGGATAAAGAGTTACCTGTCTAACAGAACACAGAGGGTGTTCTTTAATGGAAGCCTCTCCAACATAATCCAGGAAGAATCAGGAATTACCCAGGGCTGCTGTCTAGGCCCCTTACTTTTTTCTAACTTTACTAACGACATGCCACTGGCTTTGAGGAGAGCCAGTGTGTCTATGTATGTGGATAACTCAACACTGTACACGTCAGCTACTACAGCGACTGAAATGACTGCAACACTTAACAAAGAGCTGCAGTTAGTTTCAGAATGGGTGGCAAGGAATAAGTTAATCTTAAATATTTCAAACTAAAAGCATTTTATTTGGGACAAATCATTCACTAAACCCTAAACCTGAACTAAATATTTTAATAAATAATGTGGAAATTGAGCAAGTTGAAGTGACTAAACTGCTTGGAGTAACCCTGGATTGTAAACTGTCATGGTCAAAATATATTCATACAACAGTAGCTAAGATGGGGAGAATAAAGCGCTCTACCTTCTTAACAGCACTATCAACAAGGCAGGTCCTACAGGCTCTAGTTTTGTCGCACCTGGACTACTGTTCAGTTGTGTGGTCAGGTGCCACAAAGAGAGACTTAGGAAAATTGCAATTGGCTCAGAACAGGGCAGCACGGCTGGCCCTTGGATGTACACAGAGAGCAAACATTAATAATATGCATGTTAATCTCTCCTGGCTCAAAGTGGAGGAGAGATTGACTTCATCACTACTTTTATTTGTGAGAGGTATTGACATGTTGAAAGCACCGAGCTGTCTGTTTAAACGACTAGCGCACAGCTCAGACACCCATGTATACCCCACAAGACATGCCACCAGAGGTCTTTTCACAGTCCCCAAGTCCAGAACAGACTATGGGAGGTGCACAGTACTACATAGAGCCATGACTACATGGAACTCTATTCCACATCAGTTAACTGATGCAAGCAGTAGAATCAGATTTTAAAAAACTGATAAAAATACACCTTATGGAAGAGCGGGGACTGTGAAGCAACACAAACATACGCACAGACACATGCATACAGACACATGATAACATACGCACTATACACACATGTACACATGGATTTTGTGTTGTAGATATGTGGTAGTGGAGTAGGGGTCTGAGAGCATTTGGAAAACATCCTGCTGTTAGGTGGATTAAACCATTCTCAGGGTGTGGTAGAGGGTGGAGGTGGAATGAACCATCTATTGGAAATTACTCTTAAAATGGCTCTTACTCATTATTCATACAAGTACAGTTAGGCCTTTAGGGAAAGTGTCTCATGAGTGTCATGCTGTATGTCTGATGTTAGATTTATAGAAGTTATGATTCAGTCTGATTAATTTTGTACTTGATCACACACTTTCTTACTCCCACTAACACACACACACGCACACACACACACACGCACACACACACACACACACACACACACACACACACACACACACACACACACACACACACACACACACACACACACACACACACACACACACACACACACTCACACACACACACACATACACACACCATGGTTGTTGCCTGTTGCAGTGGGAAAACCAGTTTGCTTCTTTTTACTTGTCAATGCAAAGCAACAGGTGAAGTAATAACCGTGCTGTCATATTGTCGTGTTGCAGCTTGTGCAGACAGCAGACAGAGGAGACAGTTTCACAAGAGGGAGGGAGGGGTGGGGGATGGAGGGAGGGGGGAGGTATGTTCCAAACAATTGGATTTGTTTGTAACATTATCATGCTGTGTGATCTGTGTCTATATGTAAAACTGTATGGTTCCTGTTTCTGGTTCCTCCTGCTCAAAAGGGAGTCTGTTCACACGACTCAAAGCAATAGAGTAGTGGTCAGAAATAAGCCATTTTAATGAATTCTAGTTTGTTGCGCCCACAAATTCTGAGTCATGTTTTTCTTTATATCACTGTGGTGCTCATGTAACATTTCAGGTTAGTGTTGTTGGTGATCAATAGTTAATAGTATTTTGGGCTGTGTTGCTATGATATTCAGGTTAGTGTTGTTGTTTTGAATGTGATGTTTTGTGTGATACTGTAGGGTGTGTTAAAGGGGTGCGTTCAGGTTCAATTCAGTACCTTGTGACGTTGTTGGGCGTTTATAGAGTCATGGCATTCAGAGCATTATTGTAAGATATCAACTGTACAGTTTTGTTAAACCCTATGTTAAGTGCTATAGTGTTTCTGTTATGCGCAGAAAAGGCGGAGACTTACCAGAGGGCGTGACCACGGGGAATGGATCCCTGCTGTTTAATAGGCCCCTCGGCCTGACGGACGCTGGCATCTACCAATGTGTGGCCAAGAACGTTGTGGGGACGGGGAAAGCAGAGGTGGAGATCACTGTGACAGGTAGGTTGGGCTATCACTCATATTAAAGAGTGATATTAAATTAGTCATAATTTTCTTACTTTAGTCCTGGATATATATGTTGTATTTTATTTTATATTAATTTTTTTATCCTGAAACAAAATTCTGGAAAATACTGTACCTTTGTTCTGTTAAACAAAGAAGTTTAGCTAACAAACCCAGTTTAAGCAATCACACATACAGTATGTTCATATTTTCAAAATTATGTGTATTTCTGTATCTCTGTGAATATACATCACTTCCTATTGTCCCTCTCCCTCAGAGTTGCCTCAGAAGCAGGCGTCGTTCGACAGTCTCCTGATGATAATAGTGGGAGGAGTGGCCGTAGTACTTCTACTAGTCATGATCATCATCGTCATCTCTGTGACCCGTCACCACAAACGCAAGAACAAGAAACTGTCGAGGGAACTCACTGTGAGGAAGTATGTTTTCAAACTTTACAGTAACTCCCTCGTTATAGAATCGTTATAGAATCTAAATGATAAATGTTACGCCAAAACTGTAAATGTCTTTAATTCAGAATACTTAACAATGCCTCTCTCTCTCTCTCTCTCTCTCTCTCTCTCTCTCTCTCTCCTCTCTCTCTCTCTCTCTCTCTCTCTCTCTCTCTCTCTCTCTCTCTCTCTCTCTCTCTCTCTCTCTCTCTCTCTCTCTCTCTCTCTCTCTCTCTCTCTCTCTCTCTCTCTCTCTCTCTCTCTCTCTCTCTCAGGGAGGAGATCAGTACTCTCTCCAGACAGGCATCTGTCAGGAAAATGAACTCAGTCAGTATGGACGCTAGAGGACAGGTAGGATATTAAATCACCATATCTTACAGTCTGTGGCAGTGGAGGCTGGTGGAAGGAGTTATAGGAGGATGGGCTCATTATAATGGCTGGAATGAAATAAATACAATGCAGTCTAACCTAGGGTTTCCATGTGTTTGATACCGTTCCACTTATTCCATTCCAGCCATTACAATGAGCCCGTCCTCCTATAGCTCCTCCCACTAGCCTCCACTGGTCTGTGGTCTGTACACAATGCTGTCATTCTGTAAATAAATACTAGCACTTCCATGAGCATTATCTATTTGCCTCAAGTTAATATGGTCCCCTCAAGTTAATATGTCCCCCTCTCATTCTCTCCCCCCTCCCTCTCTCCCTTCCCTCTCTTTCTTATCCTCTGTTCTTATAGACAGAGGAGAATATCCCTCTCAGAGTGGAGGGGACACTGCGGACCAGCCTGTCCTCCCTAGGGGTCAGTCTCCATTTCACTCTTTCTCTGCATGCGAGGGAGACCTCCGATTTAGCCTCCAGATGCATGGCCGCTAAATTCTGAGCTCTGCAGGGCAGGCAAAAATGTATGTAGTTAAATGAAATGCAAGGAGCTTATTTTCTTTAAATAGCATTTATATGTGAAAAGAAAAGTTAGTGCATCTTACATATCATATATTAATTATACTTTATACTAATTATACTTTGTTATTAAGACTTCGTGCTTTCCCTCCATCTTCTGTTCTGGGACTCCTGCTTCGGAAGCCATCTTAAAATCAGACTCTTCAGTGGAAAATGTGTTTAAAGTTCTCTATATCTCCCTTTCCTTCACACGCAGGAGCAAGGGCGCATTAGGGGGAGTCAATCTACTCTGGTAGGGGGCGGGGGGCTAGACTACCTGGGTCGACCTGTTCTGTACAATACTTCACGAAGAGGGAGGGAGAGCAGAGCCATGGACAGAGAGGAGGAGAACAGACTTAGGGTGGAGTCAGATGAGCAGAATAGCACCATGTCTTTGGTAAGTGTGTGGGTGGGTAGAGGGGTGGGTGCATGTAGAGGCATGAGTAGGGTTGCAGAATTCCGTGAACTTTCAATAAATTCACAGTTTTTTTCAGAAATCATGGTTGGAATTGTGCAACCCTAGGCATGAGGCATCATGACTGGCATACTCCATTTCTTGTAAACCTTTTAAACTCATAGGTTTAGTAGAGATTGCTAGAGATACTCAAATTATCTATAGTTACTGATGAGTTGTATTTTCCTTTATCTAACCACATATTTACCACTTGTCTCACAGGAAGACCATCTCCACCCACCTCTCCAACCCTCTCCCTTCCCAATGGAACAGTCCACCGAGCTGCTGAGGTCCCTGAACGGCAGCGCCATCATCCCAACGGAGTGGGGTTTACACATACGGCAGGGGCCCGGTAGCAGGAACACCCACTCCCCTCTCAGTTGCAACTTCCCTCCCGTCACAGACGAGGAGGATGAAGGTGTGGAGGGGGAGCGGGGGACGCGCCCCAGGATGAGTCCGTTGGATCAGGGGAGGTCAGAAGACCAGGACAGCGAGACCAACAGTTCTCAGATCTCAGAAATAGAACGTGGACTCAACCCTCACTTCCAGCAGAACAACGGAACATTGAGACCCAAACCGCTCCCCAAATACCGGACCAATGGCATCCTCCTCACCCCATCACCACACGCCTCCTTCATCCACAAGGCCCAGATTGTATAGAGCGGTACGGCTGGGTAAGGGCAGGTGACACACTATACGACGAGGCACACTTTTCTACACAACACCACTCTAACAGTGTTTTGTATGTGATTGGTTGTGACTGTTTGGGATACAAGCACGTTGGTGGCATACCTCTGTGGCAGCCAGTTTACCTCCTTTTCACTTCTGAAACATACGTCCACCTTCGCCTCGAGCTCTCAGATATTTTTGATCAGCAAATAAAGCTTCCGATTCAAGAAAGACTCCTTTGCTGTAGCGATACAAATAAGTAACACATACATATCACAGGAGAGAAGCTGGACATGTATGATGTAAAATTAAAAGCACATGAATGTCAGGTTGGACATAGACCAAAGTAGTCATTCATCTTGTATAAATCACTGTAGAAGTACATGAATGTCAGGTTGGACACAGACAGACCAAAGTAGTCATAATATTGTATCACAGCAATAAAGATCACTCCATGCCCAGGAAGCATCAAACTGAGAGGACCTAAAAGACTTCCATGCTTTATTATTGTATAGTTTTTTTGCTACTACGACTTGGTGACAGAACTAAGGTGCAAGATTAGAATATCAACAACTCACCAATAACGGCTGCCTAGTGGAATACATGTTGGTGATCTTCCACCCTCCTTCCTTCTAGATGAGGATACAACCCATGCTGTTCTATTCACCCTAAGATGGAGTCCATCTTTTTGACTTGACGTGTGGCAGGAGTTTTTCTGGAGATACCCCTCCTTTCCATGAAACTTGGATGTGCACAAACTTTGAACTCGCCATAGTCTGAGATGTCAAAAGCTGAAGACTGCATTTTAGACAAGAGGTTAAAAAACAGAGCCTTCCCATTAAATGGTTTACACCTGAGCACAGTGAGAGCCTATGTGAAAATCTACTAAAACTGGGAAAAAGTATTGTTCTTCTATTTTCTTACACCACAGACATTTAGACAAGATAACTGCAATATGCCTTTGTTTGTATGAATACAGTAAAAAGAGCCTTTGCTTTGTAGGCCAATATTAAGTATTATGTTTGAATCTACTGACTTGAAATGACACCCTATTCCCTACATAGTGCACTACTTTTAACCAGAGCCCTATGAGCCCTGGGCAAAAGTAGTGCGCTAGATAGGGAATAGGGTGTCATTTCAAACGCAGCCATGCTGTACACAAGTGTTTCTTTCATGCCATGTTCCAGGGAATGTCTTACTGTAGTTCACAGGTATGTACACATATACTTGTAATTCAGTGGAGGCTGGTGGGAGGAGCTATAGGATGAAGGGCTCATTGTAATGGCTGAAATGGAATTGATGGAACGGAGTCAAACATGTGGTTTCCATATGTGCGACGTCTTTGATACCGTTCCATTTATTCCACTTCAGTCATTACAATGATCCCTCCTCCTATAGCTCCTCCCACCAGCCTCCACTGTTGTAATTGCATGGGCTTCCATGTATGAAACTTTGGAATCACATTCACACACATTCAGTTGTATCATTCCGTTGCTTTTAACTATTTTCCTTTGTATAATGCTGTAACGCTATCTCTGAGTGAATGTATTACCGACAAACACTGAGTGTACAAAACATTATGAACACCTGCTCTTTCCATGACATAAACTGACAAGGTGAATCCAAGTGAAAGCTTTGATCCCTTATTGTTGTCACTTGATAAATCCACTTCAATCAGTCTAGATGAAGGGGAGGAGACAGGTTAAAGAAGGATTTTTAAGCCTTGAGACAATTGAGACAAGGATTGTGTATGTGTGCCATTCAGAGGGTGAATGGGCAAGACAAAAGTGCCTTTGAATGGGGTATGGTAGTAGGTGCCAATGCGCACCGGTTTGTGTCAAGAACTTCAACGCTGCTGGGTTTTTCACGCTCAACAGTTTCCCGTGTATCAAGAATGGTCCACCACCCAAAGGACATCCAGCCAACTTGACACAACTGTGGGAAGCATTGGAGTCAACATGGGCCAGCATCCCTGTGGAACACTTTCAACACCTTGTAGAGTCCATGCCCCGACGAATTGAGGCTGTTCTGAGGGAAAATGGTGTTCTTAATGTTTTGTACACTGTGTAGAATGTAAGAGGTTGGAATATACAGCCTCCTGGTGTGCACTAGGGGATAGTACGAGAAATGAACATAGTGCATGGACCTACAGGTAACTGCCAAAATAAAGGAAACACCAACATCAAGTGTCTTAACAGGGCTTTGGGACACCATGAGCCAGAACAGCTTCAATGCACCTTGGCATAGATTCTACAAGTGTCTGGAACTTTATTGGAAGGATGCCATGCCAAAATAATGGCCTGCCCAGCGTTCTTATACATGATCCAAAGCATCATAGGAACAACACCTGTGTGGAAGCTCCTGCTTTCAATATACTTTAGCCTTGTTCACATTGGCAGTTTGAAGTGACTCCAAAAAATATATATTTGCGTATCTTTTTCCTGCAGTCTGAACAGCAAAAAGAACATGGAATCGGATATTTCAAGCCACATTTCAAAACCACCTTCATAGGTGGTTTGAAGTCAGATACATTTTACATTTTAGTCATTTAGCAGACGCTCTTATCCAGAGCGACTTACAGTTTTTAGTGAGCGCATACATATATTTTTCATACTGTCCCCCCGTGGGAATCGAACCCACAACCCTGGCGTTGCAAGCGCCATGCTCTAGCAACTGAGCTACACGGGACAGATACAAATCTGATTCCTGGCCATGTGACTTGTGTCTGAATGGTCAAACCCTCAAGTGGTTTTTAGACTGTTATTTGGCATATCTTGTTGCTCTCTAGCTACTCTGTTGACAGTGTGACAAGAACATGTGGTAGCTAATTATCTTGTTAATTGTTTACAAACAAATTAGTGAATGTGCTAGAAAGCTAAACAGTTACCTAGCCAGCTAGTTGACTGCTGTGGCTAGCCAAAAACGACTCGTTTTAAAAGTTGGATCATCTTATCCTTTGAGGCTTTAAAAGTGTTCCTACACTATGACTTTGAACATTAAAAAAACATTTTTGGTATTTTGTAACAGATGTCTCTTTCCATTCATCAAATTGCCTCTGCACAGTTTGGATTGATTGATTTCATTTGTCAGTTAAAAAAAGACATATATACACAAATAATTAAAAAAGTGACCAGGATTGCACAAAGTAATTTAAGGACTGAATGCATCTCCATCTGGCTTTTGGGGGTCATCTTATTTTTTAACATAGCTACTTCTATGGGCTTTTATGTTTTTCTGTCGTGCATAACGTGCAGTATCCTATATCATAGGCTATGTATTGGATAACAACACAATAATTTGGGCTTTTTTGGGCTCAAAAAATGTATTTAATGTTGGGCTCATAAAATGTTTTTAATGTATGGCTCATCAGGCTCAGGTAGCATCAGACTTGAATTTTCATGCCGATCAAAGCTCTAATCAAATCCAGACATATTAATATTCTTTAGAATGACACTTCCAGTTTGGGCAGGAAATGCCGGTTACCAGGGAGAAAAGTGATTATTCTTGGGATGGAAAATTTGTAAAATACTGGGAAAATATGAAACCCTAGTCTGTAGCTTATTCTTTAGATGTTTTGGGCTGCTGGTGAACCATGATGTGCAGGCATAATCAAAGTGACACTGGACTAGCGCACTTGCCAGAGTTTTTAGGGTGTCTAGGTTTCCATCCAATTGGTGACAGATTTTCATGCGAATATTCTAAAATCAAAAAATTTGGAGCCGGACAATGTAACCGGGAAGACATTTGAGAAATTAACCAGACATCCATATGCATTCAGATCCTACTTGGCACAGCCAGAGCCATCAATAAACAAGGCATATTGGCCAAATTAGCCACATTTACAGTGCATTCGGAAAGGGTTCAGACCCCTTGACTTTTTCCACATTTTGTTACATTACATACTTATTCTAAAATTGATTAAATTCTTTTTTTTTCCTCATCAATCTACACACAATACCCCATAGTGACAAAGAAAAAGCAGGTTTTAGAAATGTTTGCAAATGTATAAAAAATGTAAAACAGAAATACCTTATTTACATAAGTATTCAGACCCTTTGCTATGAAACTCTAAATTGAGCTCAGGTGCATCTTGTTTTCATACTTGAGATGGTTCTACAACATGATTGGAATCCACCTGTGGTAAATTCAATTGATTGGACATGATTTGGAAAGGCACACACCTGTCTATATAAGGTCCCATAGTTGACAGTGCATGTCAGAGCAAAAACCCAGCCATGAGGTCGAAGGAATTGTCCGTAGAGCTCCGAGACAGGATTGTGTCGTGGCACAGATCTGGGGAAGGGTACCAAAACATTTCTGCAACATTGAAGGTCCCCAAGAACACAGTGGCCTCCATCATTCTTAAATGGAAGAAGTTTGGAACCACCAAGACTCTTCCTAGAGCTGGCCGCCGGCCAAACTGAGTAATCGGGGGAGAAGGGCCTTGGTCAGGGAGGTGACCAAGAAACGGATGGTCACTCTGAGAGAGCTCCAGAGTTCCTCTGTGGAGATGGGAGAACCTTCCAGAAGGACAACCATCTCTGCAGTACACCACCAATCAGGCATGTATGGTAGAGTGGCCAGATGGAAGCCACTCCTCAGTAAAAGGCACATGACAGCTGTCACGACTTCCGCCGAGGCTGCCTCCCCTCCTTGTTCGGGCAGGCTTCGGCGTTCGTCGTCACTGGCTTACTAGCCACTGCCGCTCCATACATCATCATTCCATTTGTCTTGTCTTGTCAATTACACACACCTGGTTCATATCCCCTCATTAGTCTGTGTATAAGTGTTCCCTCTGCCCCCTTGTCCTTGTGGGTGATTGTTTTATGTGAGTTGAGTGTAGCTCGGTGGAGCTACTCGTACCTTGTATTGCCGGGGTAGATTATTCCCCTGTGCCTGTATTTTGTTGGAGCTACCCGTACCTTGTATTGCCGGGGTAGATTGTTCCCCTGTGCCTGTATTTTGTAGTCGCTATCCAGCACAACTGTGTATGACGGAATAAACTCTGTATTCGGTGATTTACCCTCCTGCGCCTGACTCCTTCTAATCACACTCATCACAACAGCCTGCTTGGAGTTTGCCAAAAAGTACGTAAAGGACTCTCAGATCATGAGACCAAGTTTCTCTGATCTGATGAAACCAAGATTGAACTCTTTGGCCTGAATGCCAAGCGTCAAGTCCGGAGGAAACCTGGCACCATCCCTACGGTGAAGCATGGTGGTGGCAACATCATGCTGTGGGGATGTATTTCAGCGGCAGGGACTGGAAGACTAGTCAGGATTGAGGGAAAGATGAACAGAGCAAAGTACAGAGAGATACTTGATGAAAACCTGCTCCAGAGCGCTCTGGACAGGGGTGAAGGTCCACCTTCCAACAGGACAACAACCCTAAGCACACAACCAAGACAACGCAGGAGTGGCTTCAGGACAAGTGTCTGAATATCCTTGAGTGTCCCAGCCAGAACCCGGACTTGAACCCGATCTAACATCTCTGGAGAGACCTGAAAATAGTTGTGCAGCGACGCTCCCCATCCAACCTGACAGAGCTTGAGAGGATCTACAGAGAAGAATGGGAGAAACTCCCCAAATACAGGTGTGTCAAGCTTGTAGCGTCATACCCAAGAAGACTCGAGGCTGTAATTGCTGCCAAAGGTGCTTCAACAAAGTACTGAGTAAAGGGTCTGAATACTTATGTAAATGTTATATATCTATTTTTTTCTAATACATTTGCAAACATTTCTAAAAACCAGTTTGTTTTGTCATTATGGGTTATTGTGTGTAGATTGATGAGGGGAAAATAAACAATTTAATTCATTTTAGAGTAAGGCTGTAACGTAACAAAATGTGGAAAAAGTAAAGGGATCTGAATACTTTCCGAATGCACTGTATGTGTCCTTAAAAACAGCCTATAACAAACGACAAACACTATTCCTTGTGTTTCGATGTGTAGCATATGCAAAAATTCATAGCCAATTTTTTGTATTGTTTTTTAGGCTACTTTCCTGAAACAATAATTGTCCACCCCATGGTTCAGCTGTCAGAGACTTGAGCACTAAATCCATCAAATGCAAAGGCCTATAGGCCTAGGTGTCCACTGTATGATATTAATATATATAAAAAATATATACAGTTGAAGTCAGAAGTTTACATACACCTAGGTTGAAGTCATTAAAACTAGTTTTCCAACCACTCCACAAATTTCTTGTTAACAAACTATAGTTTTGGCAAGTCGGTTAGGACATCTACTTTGTGCATGACACAAGTCATTTTTCCAGCAATTGTTTACAGACAGATTAATTCACCTATAATTCACTGTATCACAATTGCAGTGGGTCAGAAGTTTACATACACTAAGTTGAATGTGCCTTTAAACAGCTTGGAAAATTCCACAAAATGATGTCATGGCTTCTGATAGGCTAATGATGTCATGGCTTCTGAAGCTTCTGATAGGCTAATTGACATAATTTGAGTCAATTGGAGGTGTACCTGTGGATGTATTTCAAGGCCTACCTTCAAACTCAGTGCCTCTTTGCTTGACATCATGGGAAAATCAAAAGAAATCAGCCAAGACATCAGAAAAACAGTTGTGGACCTCCACAAGTCTGGGTCATCCTTGGGAGCAATTTCCAAACGCCTGAAGGTACCATGTTCATCTGTACAAACAATAGTACGCAAGTATAAACACCATGGGAGCACGCAGCTGTCATACCGCTCAGGAAGGAGACGCGTTCTGTCTCCTAGAGATGAACGTATTTTGGTGCGAAAAGTGCAAATCAGTCCCAGAACAACAGCAAAGGACCTTGTGAAGATGCTGGAGGAAACAGGTACAAAAGTATCTATATCCACTTTAAAACGAGTCCTATATCAACATAACCTGAAAGGCGCTCAGCAAGGAAGAAGCCACTGCTCCAAAACCGCCATAAAAAAGCCAGACTACGGTTTGCAACTGCACATGGGGACAAAGATCATAATTTCTGCAGGAGGATCTGGTGCACTTCACAAAATAGATTGCATCATGATGAAGGAAAATTATGTGGATATATTGAAGCAACATCTCAAGACATCAGTCAGGAAGTTAAAGCTTGGTCGCCAATGGGTCTTCCAAATGGACAATGTCCGCAAGCAAACTTCCAAAGTTGTGACAAAATGGCTTAAGGACGACAAAGTCAAGGTATTGGAGTGACCATCACAAAGCCCTGACCTCAATCCTATAGAAAATGTGTTGGCAGAACTGAAAAAGCGTGTGCGAGCAAGGAAGCCTACAAACCTAACTCAGTTACACCAGCTCTGTCAGGAGGAATGGGCCAAAATGCACCCAACTTATTGTGGGAAGCTTGTGGAAGGGTAACCAAAACGTTTGACCCAAGTTAAACAATTTAAAGGCAATGCTACCAAATACTAATTGAGTGTATGCACACTTCTGACCTACTGTGAATGTGATGAAAGAAATAAAAGCTGAAATAAATAATTCTCTCTACTATTATTCTGACATTTCACATTCTTAAGATAAAGTGGTGATCCTAACTGACCTAAGACAGGGAATTTTTACTAGGATTAAATGTCAGGAATTGTGAAAAACTGAGTTTAAATGTATTTAGCTAAGGTGTATGTAAACTTCCGACTTCAACTGTATAGCCTATATAAAGGAAGAGAAGCTTAGGCCTAGCCCCAGAGAGATAGAGATAGCAATAGAGATATGCTGGTGGCATGCTATGACACCGACATGCATTTCTTTATGTCAGATGGCTACTGTGTCAGCTATACAGATATAGATGTACAGAAGGAGGCTAATTCTTTCGTATAAAGATAAGCATTATATTGTTTGATTATATGAGTAACTCTGGTAGGCCTGAAACATTATTCCTCACCTCAAGTTCAACTGTCGGAGTCAGTTGGAGCGCCGGTGCAGTAGCTAAAGCTTAACAATAGCCACACCAAACCTTCACAAAAGTTTATATACTTTATTTGGGTAATATCAAAAGCAAGTCAAGCCATTGTCTATAGGGAAAATATGAGCAGGCTATTATATTGCAGCAAGCATTACAGTTGGAACTTAATTTGGCCAAAGAAAATGGCTCAACAGAATGAAACAAAACACTTGCGAACTGGTTTAAACCTTCATAAAAGTTTTGAAAGGGCTATATTGCAGCAATGACCAACAAAGGCAAGTGCCTACCATATCCAAAAAATGACAGAAATTGGTTAATGTTATTTATTTGACAATGTACCTACTTATAACCTATCTTAAACTAAATACAGAGCACACAATTAAAAAGACAGATCAATTTTAATTTAGCCAATGAAAATGTCTCAACAGAATTCAACAACTGGTTTCGTTTAATAAATAGGCTTACAGTAATAACAATGATATTCAATAATAATAATGATAAAACAAATTATTATAAATACATGTACGTTCCAAAATTGCATCCTACCTGAATAGGGAGTTGCACAGTAGCCTGCAATCTCCTCATCTTAGTCCACTACAATATTAAAACGTATTAAATTCCCCTTGTAGGCTTTTCACTATAGGCATCCTCTTTTTCCTCTAACTTATGTTTTACTTCAATGAAAAAGGCCTCCATCCTCGCAATCAACAGTAGCCAGGCTAAGGCTCCTCCATTGCTGTCTCTCTCCTCAGCAGCAGGCGCAGTTGTGCGCAAGGCATGAGAGAATGGTGCTGAAGCCTGAATTCGGGGTGTAAGCTATGATAGACAGCCTCTCCTCAACAATTTGACCTGCTACAATTTTATTTATCAGCTTTTAATTGTTTTATTGGCCAAATGCCGGCAATTACCAGCTAAGGGAAACCCTGGAGCATTTTCTCATCAGAGTTGTTTCCATCAAATTGACTTGTTGCAGATAAAAGGCTATGCGTATATACCCAGTGCACATAAAAATACCTTTTGAGGTAAAATTTCCATGTACCGAATAAGAAATACAAGTTAAATGGGTCTCCATCACATTTTCAACTCTAGGCATGCTGATGGTTTTGTCACAAAATAAATTGTGTAGGTTGTCATGACTGTCCTGGGAGGATCCAAAACGAGTCAGATCAGGTTTGCAGTGGATGACTTCAACCAGACCCTCTCTCACCCACAGAAGGGGGGAGGAGGGAGCTGCTGGGGGGGTTGACAGCTCACACCCTGTTGTAAATCAAGGATTAGAACTTTCAGCTATCTCCCTCTCCAAATTCACACAGGAATATGCCTTTGTTCACAGACGTTTTCCCGCCGAAACTAACACGTTCTAAAGCGAATACTGCAACAATATTTCTAACATAGAACGTGGGGAATGGTCAGAGGCGATCTAAAGAATAATGATGTCATATGGGTTGAGGAAATACTGTAACTTGGAAAGTATACACACTATATGTATGAAGTTGTCATCCGATGCAGAGTGATTGACATATGAAAAATGATGAAAGTATTCTTGTTAAGATAGGAATGTGATTTGAGAAGCTCTAATGAGATAATTGTTTTTCATAATACTTTGCACAGTAAGTAGCCATGCCCCGAGTGAGGTCAGAGCGTGTCAGCATGACGGAACCGGCCCTTTCAGCCAGAGTTCATAAAGGCTTGGTAGAGAAATTAATCTTTAGACCAGAAAGACATGAAGCAGCCGCTACACGTTAAAAATGGTTGGAACATATGAGACCAGAACATTGCCAGGCTGCAGCTGTGTGTGTAAAGTGGTTTGAATCCTGAATACCACCACGAGGGGGAGAACAAAACTCCCCTCTCAGACAATCACTGGTACAGCTGATTAGCTGTTCTGAGCAAAGTATCTAGAAAAGCTAATTTAATTGGGACCATACTACTACTCTATCCAAACCATCCTACTAAGCTACTCTTGTCACCCCACTGGGGAACCATCGACAGGGCTGGCTAGCCTATCTTCAAATACGCAACTTCAAGAGCGACGTGAAGAAGAATATATTCTGTAGTTCTGTTCAAGACTACATGACAAGTCATTGGAGCCACGGACAACTAAGAAAAAGGACATTGTGACCTCTTGTGGACAATCAGAGCCTTACAAGCGGGCTGCGGAAAGGCCCAGCCAACCCCCTTTCCAAGAAGGCTTGGTTCCGACAGAAATAAACGAAGAACCAAGGCATCTCACGTAAATACATTCATGATTTCTTACTCCAAACGGACGGCGGTTCATGTGCAAAGTATATGATTACTGTGAGGGTAGTTTCCAAATGTATTAAAGTGTTGTGCCTTTGTCTCTCTCTCTACCTCTCCATCTTTTGTAATATGCAGTAATGTTGTCGTCAGTCCGCTAGGGACATGTTGTTAATGTATTAAGTGTGTATGTTATCCTGTGTTACCATTTAGTTAGCTAGTAAATAAATAATTAAACCAATTTGTGTAGTACTGAATCATAAGTAAGGCTGGTGTTTATGCAGATGCAAGGAGGATACGACGTTCAGAATGATTGATATGATATGAGGTAATGATTAATAAGTTGACTGTTTATCGATGTAATAGATATATACCTTCTAGAGTTTAATTCGGGAGACGGTAACTCTTTAAACAACCGCTTCCGTGGTGCCCCAAATCCTAATGAGTTAATTGTTATATGATTAATTTAATTGGGTAACAATTTAACATAGTTAATTAGAGTAATAACAGTCTTCAGATGAATGAAGGTCACGCCACGACAAGGTATAGCGATTGTGCTCACTCTGGTACTGGGACGTGCGCTTTAACCAACAGCTTGCAGATACAAAGCAGGTACAGTGCCTTGCAAAAGTATTCATCCCCCTTGGCGTTCTTCCTATTTTGTTGCATTACAACCTGTAATTTAAATTGATTTTTATTTGGATTTCATGTAATGGACATACACAAATTGTCAAAATTGGTGAAATGAAATGAAAAAAATAATTTGTTTCAAAAAATAAATAGCGGAAAAGTGGTGCGTGCATACAGTTGAAGTCGGAAGTTTACATACACCTTAGCCAAATGACATTTAATCCTAGTAAATATTCCCTGTTTTAGGTAAGTTAAGATCACCACTTGATTTTAAGAATGTGAAATGTCAGAATAATAGTAGAGAGAATGATTTATTTAAGCTTTTAGTTCTTTCATCACATTCCCAGTGGGTCAGAAGTTTATATACACTCAATTAGTATTTGGCAGCATTGCCTTTAAATTGTTTAATTTGGGTCAAACGTTTCGGGTAGACTTCCACAAGCTTCCCACAATAAGTTGGGTGCATTTTGGCCCATGCCTCCTGACAGAGCTGGTGTAACTGAGTCAGGTTTGTAGGCCTCCTTGCTCGCACACGCTTTTTCAGTTCTGCCCACACATTTTCTATAGGTTTGAGGTCAGGGTTTTGTGATGGCCACTCCAATACCTTGACTTTGTTGTCCTTAAGCCATTTTGCCACAATTTTGGAAGTATGCTTGGGGTCATTGTCCATTTGGAAGACCCATTGGCGACCAAGCTTTAACTTCCTGACTGATGTCTTGAGATGTTGCTTCAATATATCAACATAATTTTCCTTCCTCCTGATGCCATCTATTTTGTGAAGTGCACCAGTCCCTCCTGCAGCAAAGCACCCCCACAGCATGATGCTGCCACCCCCGTGCTTCATGGTTGGGATGGTGTTCTTCGGCTTGCAAAGTACCCCCTTTTTCCTCCAAACATAACAATGGTCATTATGGCCAAACAGTTCTATTTTTGTTTCATCAGACCAGAGGACATTTCTCCAAAAAGTACGATATTTGTCCCCATGTGCAGTTGCAAACCGTAGTCTGGCTTTTTTATGGAGGTTTTGGAGCAGTGACTTCTTCCTTGCTGAGCAGCCTTTCAGGTTGATATAGGACTCATTTTACTTTGGATATATATATTTTTGTACCTGTTTCCTCCAGCATCTTCACAAGGTCCTTTGCTGTTGTTCTGGGATTGATTTGAACTTTTCGCACCAAAGTATGTTCATCTCTAGGAGACAGAACACGTCTCCTTCGTGAGCGGTATGACGGCTGCGTGCTCCCATGGTGTTTATACTTGCGTACGATTGTTTGTACAGATGAACGTGGTACCTTCAGGCGTTTGGAAATTGCTCCCAATGATGAACCAGACTTGTGGAGGTCTACAATATTTTTTCTGAGGTCTTGGCTGATTTCTTTTGATTTTCCCATGATGTCAAGCAAAGAGGCACTGAGTTTGAAGGTAGGCCTTGAAATACATTGTCACGCCCTGACTCTGAGGACTCTTATTTGTTGAGTCAGGGTGTGATTTTCCTTGTTGTGTTTGTTCATTGTTGTAGAATCTAGTATGTCTAGATCTATGTTGGCCGGTGTGGTTCTCAATCAGAGGCAGCTGTCGCTCGTTGTCTCTGATTGGGGACCATACTTAGGCAGCCTATTGGCACTAGTGGGTTGTGGGATCTTGTTCCGTGTGAGGTTTGTTGTGTGTACCGTAGGACGTCACGTATCGTTAATTTGTTATTTTGTCGTGGTGTTTATTCAATATATAAATAAACATGAATGCATATCACGCTGCGCCTTGGTCCTTCTCGTTCATCAACGATTGTGACATACATCCACAGATACACCTCCAATTGACTCAAATGATGTCAATTAGCCTATCAGAAGCTTCTAAAGCCATGACATAATTTTCTGGCATTTTCCAAACTGTTTAAAGGCACAGTCAACTTAGTGTATGTAAACTTCTGACCCACTGGAATTGTGATACAGTGAATTATAAGTGGAATAATCTGTCTGTAAACAATTGTTGGAAAAATTACTTGTGTCATGCACAAAGTAGATGTCCTAACCGACTTGCCAAAACTATAGTTTGTTAACAAGAAATTTGTGGTGACTCCAACCTAAGTGTATGTAAACTTCTGACTTCAACTGTATGTATTTACCGCCTTTGCTATGAAGCCCCTAAATAAGATCTGGTGCAACCAACTACCTTCAGATGTCACATAATTAGTTAAATAAAGTCCACCTGTGTGCAATCTAAGTGTCACATGATCTGTCACATGATCTCAGTATATATACACCTGTTCTGAAAGGCCCCAGAGTCTGCAACACCACTAAGCAAGGGGCACCACCAAGCAAGTGGCACCATGAAGACCAAGGAGCTCTCCAAACAGGTCAGGGACAAAGTTGTGGAGAAGTACAGATCAGGGTTGGGTTATAAAAAAATATCTGAAACTTTGAACATCCCACGGAGCACCATTAAATCCATTATAAAAAAATTGAAAGAATATGGCACCACAACAAACCTGCCAAGAGAGGGCCACCCACCAAAACTCATGGACCAGGCAAGGAGGGCATTAATCAGAGAGGCAACAAAGAGACCAAAGATAACCCTGAAGGAGCTGCAAAGCTCCACAGCAGAGATTGGAGTATCTGACCATAGGACCACTTTAAGTCGTACACTCCACAGAGCTGGGCTTTACGGAAGAGTGGCCAGAAATAAAGCCATTGCTTAAAGAAAAAAATAAGCAAACACGTTTGGTGTTCGCCAAAAGGCATGTGGGAGACTCCCCAAACATATGGAAGACTAAAATGTAGCTTTTTGGCCATGAAGAAAAACGCTGTCTGGCGCAAACCCAACACCTCTCATCACCCCGAGAACACCATCCCCACAGTGAAGCATGGTGGTGGCAGCACTGTGGGGATGTTTTTTATCGGCAGGGACTGGGAAACTGGTCAGAATTGAAGGAATGATGGATTGTGCTAAATACAGGGAAATTCTTGAGGGAAACCTGTTTCAGTCTTCCAGAGATTTGAGACTGGGACGGAGGTTCACCTTCCAGCAGGACAATGACCCTAAGCATACTGCTAAAGCAACACTCGAGTGGTTTAAGGGGAACATTTAATCCAATTGAGAATCTGTGGTATGACTTAAAGATTGCTGTACACCAGCGGAACCCATCCAACTTGAAGGAGCTGGAGCAGATTTGCCTTGAAGAATGGGCATAAATCCCAGTGGCTAGATGTGCCAAGCTTATAGAGACATACCCCAAGAGACTTGCAGCTATAATTGCTGCAAAAGGTGGCTCTACAAAGTATTGACTTTGTAGAATAGTTATGTACACTCAAGTTTTCAGTTTTTTTGTATTATTTCTTGTTTGTTTCACAATAAATCCTATTTTGCATCTTCAAAGTGGTAGGCATGTTGGGTAAATCAAATGATACAAACCCCCAAAAAATCAATTTTAATTCCAGGTTGTAAGGCAACAAAATAGGAAAAATGCCAATGTCAATACCTGATGAGATTGTTATGGACAAAAGTGTGAGATTGCATTGATCATCATGTCACCAGAATAAGACCCTCAATATTTATTTAAAGTAGCATCAACCTCATCATTGTGCACTTTCACCACCCTGTGAAGTTCATCATAACTTATTTAATCTGTAGCCTAATAAACTTCATGCTTTCCCATGATGTGGTGACATTTTTTATCAGACATGTAGGCTACTTTACTCGCATAAAAAGGTTGGAAACCTGGTTGATGTCAAGCCCTTTTGAGGATGCTGGAATTATATTTTGGATGAACGTGCGCATGCCTACAGTAGACTTTTGAAGTAGCCTAATAAGAATAAAACATTGTGACTAGTTGTGTTTACGCCACATAAGTAATACATTAAAAAAGTTAAATGATAAATATTTAGGCTATATTGAAGCTTTAGGTTCTAGGTGCGGGAGGAATAGCCGCTCGGATTGGAGAGGAGGCAGAGCAGTGTTAAACTTTCCTGAATAACTGGGCCTGCCAGGAGCATATTAAGCTCTCCTGAATAACTGGGCCTGCCAGGAGCATATTAAGCTCTCCTGAATAACTGGGCCTGCCAGGTGCATATTAAGCTCTCCTGAATAACTGGGCCTGCCAGGAGCATATGTGGCCACATTATTATAGGACGACATGGGAGAATGATGATCTGCAACAGACAGCGCATTCAGTATCAGAAGTAAAAATACAGCCAGACTGGCCTGCTGCTGTGCCTTTCTAGACCTAAACTTTCAAGAGTAGACCCACAACTGATCCAAATCGAATTAAACATTCAAATCCCAGGGCTTTTATGCCGTTATTCAAATGACATTTTCACTGCAGCCTAGAGTAGGCTACAATGTTGTACTCACTTGAAAACAATAATGTAAATATTAATTGCATTGTGGTGTTGTAGGCTAGTCTAGGTAGGATAATTGTATTGTCCCTAAACAAGATCAATAGGGGAGCTTTTTGAACTGTGTCTCATGTCTTCACTGTTTTTTTATGCACAATGATGCACCTGGCCTCTCAGCTGCCTATCAGGTATTCATATTTGTTCTTGTCAATTCATATAAAAAATTGATGCAGCTTTGAATGTTTTTTTGTGTGGTATGATCCACCTAGCACTATTGTCACTATGAATGGTGGATAGAGGGCAGGATAGACCGTTAGACTGGTAGACTATACTGACCTGTGGTATAGTAAAAGTTAGAACATGGAAAAGCGCAGTGCATAAGGGAAGTACCAAAACACCTTGATATAGGGGAGGCGCATGCAAGCAGAGGAAATTTGGCTAGGATGGAAGAAATTATATAGTGATAGGAAGCACAAGCACCACCACCAATCAGCCTACACCACTGCGCATGCACCCATCATTAATATGACAACTAGCGTAGCCATGTCAGCAAATGACTCCTGTCTGAACACACACAAATCCGATTTGGTCACTTGTAACTTGCTGTTTGGACAGTCATTTGATTTGAGCATTAAAACCTCTAAAAGTCTAAGCCGTTGTGGGGTGTATATACAGTGCATTCGGAAAGTATTCAGACTCCTTGACTTTTCCACATTTTCTTACGTTACAGCCTTATTCTAAAATGGATTAAATTGTTGTTTTTTCCACTCATCAATCTACACACAAAACCCAATAATGACAAAGCAAAAACAGGTTGTTAGAAATGTTTGCACATTTAGAAAAAAACTAAAACGGAAATATCACATTTACATACAGTACCAGTCAAAAGTTTGGAAACACCTGCTCATTCCAGGGTTTTTCTTTATTTATTTTTTTACAATGTTCTACATTGTAGAATAATAGTGAAGACATCAGAACTATGAAAAAACACATATGGACTCATGTAGTAACCCAAAAAGTGTTAAACAAATCAAAATATATTTTATATTTGAGATTCTTCAAAGTAGCCACCCTTTGCCTTGATGACAACTTTGCAAACTCTTGGCATTCTCTCAACCAGCTTCATGAGGTAGTCACCTGGAATGCATTTCAATTAACAGGTGTGCCTTGTTAAAGTTAATTTGTGGAATTTCTTTCCTTCTTAATGCGGTTGAGCCAATCAGTTGTGTTGTGACAAGGTAGGGGTGGTATAAAGAAGATAGCCCTATTTGGTAAAAGACCAAGTCCATATTATGGCAAGAACAGCTCAAATAAGCAGAGAGAAATGACAGTCCATCATTACTTTAAGACATGAATGTCAGTCAATAAGGAACATTTCAATAACTTTTAAATGTTCTTAAAGTGCAGTCGCAAAAACCATCAAGTGCTATGATGAAATTGGCTCATGAAGACCGCCACAGGAAAGGAATACCCAGAGTTACCTCTGCTGCAGAGGATAAGTTCATTAGAGTTACCAGCCTCATAAACTGCAGCCCAAATAAACGCTTCACAGAGTTCAAGTAACGGACACACCTCAACATCAACTGTTCAGAGGAGACTGCGTGAAACAGGCCTTCATGGTCGAATTGCTACAAAGAAACCACTACTAAAGGACACCAATAAGAAGAAGAGATTTCCTTTGGCCAAGAAACACGAGCAATGGACATCAGACCGGTGGAAATCTGTCTTTTCGGCTGAGATTTTTGGTTCCAACCGCCGTGTCTTTGTGAGACGCAGAGTAGGTGAACGGATGATCTCTGCATGTGTGGTTCCCACCGTGAAGCATGGAGGAGGAGGTGTGATGGTGCTTTGCTGGGGACACTGTAAGTTATTTATTTAGAATTCAAGGGACACTTAACCAGTATGGCTACCAGAGCATTCTGAAGCGATACGCCATTCCATCTGGTTTGCGCTTAGTGGGACTATCATTTGTTTTTCAACAGGACAATGACCCAACACACCTCCAGAGAGAGTAATGGATATTTGACCACGAAGGAGAGTGATGGAGTGCTGCATCAGATGACCTGGCCTCCACAATCACCCGACCTCAACGCAATTGAGATGGTTTGGGATGAGTTGGACCGCAGAGAGAAGGAAAAGCAGCCAACAAGTGCTCAGCATATGTGGGAACTCCTTCAAGACTGTTGGTAAAGCATTCCAGGTGAAGCTGGTTGAGAGAATGCCAAGAGTGTGCAAAGCTGTCATCAAGGCAAAGGGTGGCTGCTTTGAAGAATCTCAAATATAAAATATATTTTGATTTGTTTAACACTTTTTTGGTTACTACATGATTCCATGTGTGTTATTTCATAGTTTTGATGTCTTTACTATTATTCTACAATGTAGAAAATAGTAAAAATAAAGAAAAACCCTTGAATGAGTAGGTGTGTCCAAACTTTTGACTGGTACTGTAAGTGTTAAGACCCTTTACTCAGTACTTTGTTGAAGCACCTTTGCAGCGATTACAGCCTTGAGTCTTCTTGGGTATGTAGCTAGAAGTTTGGCACACCTGTATTTGGGGAGTTTCTCCCATTCTTCTCTGCAGAGCCTCTCAAGCTCTGTCAGGTTGGATGGGGAGCGTCGCTGCACATCTATTTTCAGGTCTCACCAGAGATGTTCGATCGGGTTCAAGTCCGGGCTCTGGCTGGGCCACTCAAGGACATTCAGAGACTTGTTCCAAAGCCACTCCTGCGTTGTCTTGGCTGTGTGCTTAGGGCCGTTGTCCTGTTGGAAGGTGAACCTTTGTCCCAGTCTGAGGTCCTGTGTGCTCAGGTGCAGGTTTTCATCAAGCATCTCTCTGTACTTTGCTCCGTTCATCTTTCCCTTGATCCTGACTAGTCTCCCAGTCCCTGCCGCTGAAAACCATTCCCACAGCATGATGCTGCCTCCACCATGCTTCACCGTAGGGATGGTGCCAGGTTTCCTCCAGACGTGACGCTTGTCATTCAGGCCAAAGAGTTCAATCTTTGTTTCATCAGACCAGAGAATCTTGTTTCTCAGGGTCTGAGTCCTTTAGGTGCCTTTAGGCAAACTCCAAGTGGGCAGTCATGTGCCTTTTACTGAGGAGTGGCTTCCGTCTTGCCACTCTACCATAAAAGCCTGATTGGTGGAGTTCTGCAGAGATGGTTGTCCTTCTGGATGGTACTCTCATCTCCACAGAGGAACTCTGGAGCTCTTTCAGAGTGACCATCGGGTTCTTATTCATCTCCCTGACCAAGGCGCTTCTCCCCCGATTACTCAGTTTTGCTGGGCGGCAAGCTCTAGGAAGTCTTGGTGGTTCCAAACTTCTTCCATTTAAGAATGATGGAGGCCACTGTGATCTTGGGGACCTTCAATGCTGCAGAAATTTTTTGGTAACCTTACCCAGATCTGTGCCTCGACACAATCCTATCTTGGAGCTCTACGGACAACTCCTTCGACCTCATGGCTTGGTTTTTGCTCTGACATGCACTGTCAACTGTGGGACTTTAAATAAACAGGTGTGTTCCTTTCCAAATCATGTCAGATCAATTGATTTTACCATATGTGGACTCCAATTATGTTGTAGAAACATTTCAAGGATGATCAATGGAAACAGGATGCACCTGAGCTCAATGTTGTGTCTCATAGCAAAGGGTCTGAATACTTGCAATGCAAACATTTCTAAAAACCTGTTTTTGCGTTGTCATTATGGGGTATTGTGTGTAGATTGATGAGGGAATATTTTAGAAGAAGGCTGTAACATAACAAAATGGGAAAAAATTCAAGGGGTCTGAATACTTTCCGAATGCACATTTAACCCCTTTTTTTTTGTTGCCTCAAAACTACTTTCATAAAAAATTTTTACCGGTACCAGGGTACCTTCAGTTGAGTCCCGTGACACTTGTGGGGGTCGTAGCTAGCCTATGCTGGTTTACTTTTTATTTGTAAGGAAGGTAACATGCGTTGTACACGTAACTACAGTCAGTCGTTATCTAGATAATTTTCATAAGCACCTGGCTAACCACAGATCTTTGACCTAACCAAATTAGCTTGTTAGCAGCTAGCAAACAAGCAAACAGGGCTTGCCTTATCACACGGCTCCAGCAACACCTCTTGTTTACGGAGGTCGGACAACAATAAAATGCACGTGTGCTTATCGGTGTAATGGTTACAATCCGGTTCATAGCGCAGAACTATCCTTGCTTCTGATCGACGGAGAGATCTAAGGTTAGCTAGTTAACTACGAAGGTTAGGGTAATTCCAAAAATTATATTAATTAAAAAATGCTAAGTTAGGTAATTTGAAAGATGCTAAACAACAATACACACAAGAAATACACTATATCAATTATTTAAATGTGAAACTACAAAAAGGCTATAATATCTACTAGTTATTCTATTTTACTTTACTTGCTGAGAGTTTTCTTGGAGACATTTTATTTTTTACCCCACCCTGCAACACCTTGAGTGATGACGTCAAAGCTTGTGACAGGATGTGTAGTTCTGTATGATATCCACATTAGCGGCTAATTAGGGGGGGGGGGATTGATCAAAGTTACCTTGTCCGAGAGAGATTTACGTAGTTATCACAACATCAAGCCAGGGTATGCCTACACGAAACACAGAGCTTATATGAAGTCGTTCTAAAATCCACCATGGAAAAATGAATGGTGGTAAAACGATTGGAACCATTTCAATGTTTGACCACTAGGTTTTATGGGTATGGGTATTATGACTCATACTGTGGTACTCAATTGGGCTGCAGCTACCCATACTTGCATTTTCTTTTGTGACTTGCTCCTCAAGAAATGATGGCGGCCATGACAGAAGCCAAATCTGTGTTGGGTTGGGGGAGTGGTTTCTTGCATGTGTCCTTGCCACCACCAAGACACACCCATCTTTTAGAACCTTGCCCGCAGCTGTTTTCCCCCACTCAATCACAACAAACCTCCTGCAGGTTGAGTTCAATAACTACAGGCAGATAGATGTATGGTGAGATGTCGGAGGAAGCTTTGAATAGGTCAGAAGCCTACAGAGTAATATGAGAATGCAATTGTTGAATGTATGTAGATATTCGAAACTAAGTGTTTTGATAACTTTCAAATGTGAGAACAGGTCCATGTAGAATAAACCACCCTTTACATAATACCATAGAAGCAGTGTTCTGCTAATATAACAATAATCAGTTCAAATCAAGTTTTATTTGTCACATGCACCGAATACAACAGGTGTAGACCTTACCGTGAAATGCTTACTTACAAGCCCTTAACCAACAATGCAGTTTTAAGAAAATAGAGTAACACAATAAAATAACAATAATGGGGCTATATACAGGGGCTACCGGTACCGAGTCAATGTGCGGGGGTACAGGTTAGTTGAGGTCAATATGCACCTTTCATTGTCATTCCCAGCCGATACAGATACTGTGTCTATCGACATTTTGTCTGGTGGTAATGGCGCTACCTTGGAAAACATGTCAGTGTGTGGTATACATCCCGTATACAACAGGAGTTCCTTGATCCTGGTGCAGAATACACATGGTTTTACACTCCCCATATTGACTGATACCATTCAATTCAATAATAAGAAAAGACAATACAAGTGAAAGTTGTGTCTAGTAAAAATGTTATGCCGAGTGCCAGGTCTCTCTCCATTCATAGACATCAGTATCAAGCCTATCTGTCGGTCAGGACTCCATCACATCATCTTGCAAGTCTCCAAGTGCTGGCTCAATAGATGCATCTGTGAACACATACACACATAGTCACTGTTCTATTACCAATGGCAGTTAGGATAGGTGATATCTGACAAACAAACATATACTATGTATAAGTTTGAACAAGTCAGACTAAACCTACCTAATTCTGGTCTCCCCATCGATGACTGATGGTGAGCAGGCAAGAGGTGAGGCTGGTCTTTGCCAGGGCCCCATTGATGGGCCCCTCATCAGAAATACTGGTCGGTCACACACACATACACACACACAGAGCACTGATTACATTATCAATGGTGGTTATGATTAGCATGGTGGAACCAAACTGATCGCTGCATTCACCTTTCTATTCCATGTCAAATATCATGATACAGTGGGGAGAACAAGTATTTGATACACTGCTGATTTTGCAGGTTTTCCTACTTACAAAGCTTGTAGAGCTCTGTAATTTTTATCATAGGTACACTTCAACTGTGAGACGGAATCTAAAACAAAAATCCAGAAAATCACATTGTATGATTTTTAAGTAATTAATTTGCATTTTATTGCATGACATAATTATTTGATACATCAGAAAAGCAGAACTTAATATTTGGTACAGAAACCTTTGTTTGCAATTTCTAGTAGGTCTTGACCAGGTTTGCACACACTGCAGCAGGGATTTTGGCCCACTCCTCCATACAGACCTTCTCCAGATCCTTCAGGTTTCGGGGCTGTCGCTGGGCAATACGGACTTTCAGCTCCCTCCAAAGATTTTCTATTGGGTTCAGGTCTGGAGACTGGCTGGGCCACTCCAGGACCTTGAGATGCTTCTTACAGAGCCACTCCTTAGTTGCCCTGGCTGTGTGTTTCGGGTCGTTGTCATGCTGGAAGACCCAGCCACGACCCATCTTCAATGCTCTTACTGAGGGAAGGAGGTTGTTGGCCAAGATCTCGCGATACATGGCCCCATCCATCCTCCCCTCAATACGGTGCAGTCGTCCTGTCCCCTTTGCAGAAAAGCATCCCCAAAGAATGATGTTTCCACCTCCATGCTTCACGGTTGGGATGGTGTTCTTGGGATTGTACTCATCCTTCTTCTTCCTCCAAACACAGCGAGTGGAGTTTAGACCAAAAAGCTATATTTTTGTCTCATCAGACCACATGACCTTCTCCCATTCCTCCTCTGGATCATCCAGATGGTCATTGGCAAACTTCAGACGGGCCTGGACATGCGCTGGCTTGAGCAGGGGGACCTTGCGTGCGCTGCAGGATTTTAATCCATGACGGCGTAGTGTGTTACTAATGGTTTTCTTTGTGGTCCCAGCTCTCTTCAGGTCATTGACCAGGTCCTGCCGTGTAGTTCTGGGCTGATCCCTCACCTTCCTCATGATCATTGATGCCCCACAAGGTGAGATCTTGCATGGAGCCCCAGACCGAGGGTGATTGACCGTCATCTTGAACTTCTTCCATTTTCTAATAATTGCGCCAACAGTTGTTGCCTTCTCACCAAGCTGCTTGCCTATTGTCCTGTAGCCCACCCCAGCCTTGTGCAGGTCTACAATTTTATCCCTGATGTCCTTACACAGCTCTCTGGTCTTGACCATTGTGGAGAGGTTGGAGTCTGTTTGATTGAGAGTGTGGACAGGTGTCTTTTATACAGGTAACGAGTTCAAACAGGTGCAGTTAATACAGGTAATGAGTTGAGAACAGGAGGGCTTCTTAAAGAAAAACTAACAGGTCTGTGAGAGGCGGAATTCTTACTGGTTGGTAAGTGATCAAATACTTATGTCATGCAATAAAATGCAAATGAATTCCTTAAAAATCATACAATGTGATTTTCTGGATTTTTGTTTTAGATTCCGTCTCTCACAGTTGAAGTGTACCTATGGTAAAAATACAGAACTCTACATGCTTTGTGAGTAGGAAAACCTGCAAAATCGGCAGTGTATAAAATACTTGTTCTCCCCACTGTATGTGAAGTGAAATAGAATGGTAAACGCAGCAATCAGGCTGGTTCCACCAGGCTAGGTTATGAAGGTGAATTGGGACAAAACTCGAAACTGTTTTGACCTTTGACCAGGTCAAATGTTACCAACCTGATTCAAATATCCTCCCTGTTCCATTTATAGGAATACTCACAATACAGCGCATGTCTGCGTGATGCTGAGGGTCCCCTTGCTGGTCTTCTCTATGTTGCATGTTCGGCTACAAACTGGATATCTCTTGAACAACTGCAGCAGGCAATCCTCATAAACAATGTACTTCCTCATCTTATGAGGTAGTGTTGACTGGGAGGGCCTGTGACAGGGTGATACAATAGACAGCCTAGTGGTAAATTGCATTTTGTTAAAAAGGACAAAGCTTTTTGATAATGCACTTCACAACCAAAATGACTACTATTTGTATCTGCTTGCCTGGGTAATTAACCTACTACACTGAACAAAAATATAAACACAACATGTAAACGGTTGGTCCCATGTTTCAAGATTCCAGAAATGTTCCATATGAACAAAAAGCTTATTTCTCTTAATTTTTTTGCAAATTTCTTTACATCCCTGTCAGTGAGTATTTCTCTTTTGCCAAGATCATCCATCCACCTGACAGGTGTGGCATACCAAGAAGCTGATTAAATGGCATGATCATTACACAGGTGCACCTTGTGCTGGGAACAATAAAAGGCCACTCTAAAATGTGCAGTTTTGTCACACGACACAATGCCACAGATGTCTCAAGTTTTGAGGGCGCATGCAATTGGCATGCTAACTGCAGGAATGTTCACCAGAGCTGTTGCCAGATAATTTACTGTTAATTCTAAAAGAATTTGGCAGTATGTCCAACAGACCTCAAAACTGCAGACCACGTGTATGGCGTTGTGTGGGCGAGCGGTTTTCTGATGTCAACGTTGTGAACAGTGCCCCATGGTGGTGGTGGGGTTATGGTATGGGCAGGCTTAAGCTATGGACAACAAACACAATTGCATTTTATTGACGGCAATTTCAATGCACAGAGATACAGTGACAAGATCCTGAGGCCCATTGTTGTGCCATTCATCCACCGCCATCACCTCATGTTTCAGCATGATAATCCACGTCGCAAGGATCTGGACACAATTCCTGGAAGCTGAAATGTCCCAGTTCTTCTATGGCCTGCATACTCACCAGATATGTCACCCATGTACAACAGCGTGTTCCAGTTCCCACCAATATCCAGCAACTTCGCACAGCCATTGAAGAGGAGTGGGACAACATTCCACAGGCCACAATCAACAGCCTGATCAACTCTATGTGAAGGAGATGTGTCATGCTGCAGAAGGCAAATGGTGATCACACCAGATACTGACTGCTTTTCTGATCCACACCCCTACCTTTTTTAAAGGCATCTGTGACCAACAGATACATATCCCAGTCATGTGAAATCCATAGATGCTTTGAGAGACTAGTCAAGGATCATAATAATAATAATAATAATAATAATAATAATAATATGCCATTTAGCAGGCGCTTTTATCCAAAGTGACTTAGTCACGTGTGCATACATTTGTACGTATGGGTGGTCCCGGGGATCGAACCCACTACCCTGGCGTTACAAGCGCCATGCTCTACCAATTGAGCTACAGAGGATCATATCACCTCTGCCTTACATGTCAACCTAGACCCACTTCTATTTGCTTACCGCCCCAATAGATCCACAGACGATGCAATCGCCATCACACTGCACACTGCCCTATCCCATCTGGACAAGAGGAATACCTATGTAAGAATGCTGTTCATTGACTATAGCTCAGCACTCAACACCATAGTACCCTCCAAGCTCATCATTAAGCTCGAGGCCCTGGGTCTTAACCCCGCCCTGTGCAACTGGGTCCTGGACTTCCTGATGGGCCACCCCCAGCTGGTGAAGGTAGGAAACAACATCTCCACTTCGCTGATCCTCAACACTGGGGCCCAACAAGGGTGTGTGCTTAGCCCTGTACTCCGTGTTCACCCATGACTGCGTGGCCAAGCACGCCTCCAACTCAATTATGAAGTTTGCAGATGACACAACAGTAGTAGGCTTGATTACCAAAAATGACGAGACCGCCTACAGGGAGGAGGTGAGGGCTCTGGGAGTGTGGTGCCAGGAAAATAACCTCTCATTCAATGTCAACAAAAGAAAGGAGATGATCGTGGACTTCAGGAAACAGCAGAGGGTGCACCCCCCTATCCACATTGACGGTACTGCAGTGGAGAAGGTGGAAAGCTTCAAGTTCCTTGGCGTACACATCACTGACAAACTGAAATGCTCCACCCACGCAGACAGTGTGGTGAAGAAGGCGCAAAAGAGCCTCTTCAACCTCAGGAGGCTGAAGAAATTTGGCTTGGCACCTAAAACCCTCACAATGCACAATTGAGAGCATCCTGTCGGGCTGTATCACCGCCTGGTACGGCAACTGCACCGCCCGCAACCGCAGGGCTCTCCAGAGGGTGGTGCGGTCTGCCGAACGCATTACCAGGGGCAAACTACCCGCCCTCCGAGACACCTACAGCAACCGATGTCACAGGAAGGCCAAAACGATAATCAAGGACATCAACCACCCAAGCCACTGCCTGTTCACCCCACTATCATCCAGAAGGCGAGGTCAGTACAGGTGCATCAAAGCTGGGACCGAGGGGAATGAAAAACAGCTTCTATCTCAAGGCCATCAGACTGTTAAATAGCCATCACCAACATATTTTCCATAGCCGCGGGAAGTAGGGGTTCTGAGGGTGCTGCAGCTCCCCTGAAAAATCTGGAAAAAAATTACAAAATGAAGGAACCAATGGGATGCTCGAGAAGGGGGGCATGCAGGAACGCCCCGAATTAAGGGCTGCAGTTGCACACTATTGTTTTCAAAGGGATTAGTTGCTTTTTAGGGGCAGTTTCTCTTTAAGGATTAAGGCCTGCAGTGTGAACAAGGCTTTTGCAGCCCTCATTTACTCAAGTGTTTCCATTCTTTTGGCAGTTACCTGTAGCTCTGTAGCTGGAGGTTCTGGAGACCAAGTTTTGCATGATGAAGTCACATGGTCATGTGAAAACTCCTGGCCATAATCACAAGCTACAGTAGCCACAACTGGGGCCTGTTCAGAAGGGGGTTCATTTCATCTCACCCGGGCGCCCATGTAGGAGTGTTTTACATCGGCTGAAAGTTGATTGCATTCGATTTGGAACTGGGCTGCCTCCGGGGTATGAGCCAGGTGCCCTGTTCAAAGCCCACGGCGAAGTCGGCTCAAAACAAAAGTGACCCAATTTAAGCATGTGTAGTAATTAGTAGGATTCTGTGTTTTCCCATGCAAAAGGTACTGCTTTTGATAAAAACGCTTTATCTGCCTTCCCTATGAAAAATAGAAAATTCAAACATTTACTTAGGGAAAAATAGATGTTTCTGGACGACGCACCATGCTGCCTTATTGACAACATGACAGAGCGACAGATTAATATTCAATTTGAGAAGGGTGCTCCTCCCTCCCCGTTTCAGCCAATGACGTGACGGCCTTTGCCCGGTGCCCTGCGGCTTAGCATAATCGAATCCGCCCAAGGATGTTGTTACAGAATGTTCAGATTCAGAAATGTATAGTGTAGAACCACAGGTGGCCGGTGCCACCTTAATTGGGGAGGACAGGCTCATCGTTATGGCTTGAACGGAATAAATGGAATGATAACAAACACGTCAAACACATGGTGTCCATGTGTTAAACACCATTCCATTCACTCCATTCCAGCCATCATTATGAGCCTTCCTCCCCTCAGCAGCCTCGTGTAGAATAGATGTGATTCGTTGTCAGATAAAATGAATAGAGCTGACATGATTCCTTATTCTAGTTCTATCAGCACCTGTCAGAATGCAATAGTGTGTGATTGAGGCCCACAATTCAGGGCGTTCCTGCATGTGGGCATTCCATATCAGTTTTTCACGCCCGCAATTACAGCCTTCTTGAATGTTTCACATCATTGAATACAGCCCTGCTTGATCTTGATGACTTCTAAACATGGATGTGCTAATTCAGGGAGGCATCTGTCTGCTCAATGTATTATTGTGAAATAAACTTCTTGAGGGCTTGAGTCGTCATTGAATAGTGACTGGGTGATAGGCTCTATTATTCTTGTTTTGGAGTGACTATCATTAGAGCCTTATATTTTACACAGTCAACGTATGATTTTATCAGATGTTCATCTATTCTACATTACTGACATCTGTATACAAATTTATTTCAAAATTAATGTGTGGTACTACGCTCAATCATAGCCAAGTCTAATGGTTGTTTATGGATTAACAAGTAAACATACATGTTTGTAGTGAAACAACAACATTTTACAACTTTATTCACAATTCCAAAATAACAATGAATAACAAACCATTATCAGAATGAAAGTTACAGGTTGTGCATGTAACCTGCATTCCATTTTTGTTTACATGCACATTATTCATCCATGGTACTTTTATACACGGTATTACATGTCAGAAATACAGTTTGATATACACATTACACCTTAAATGGCACGCAGACATTTCCGGTATGCATGATATGGCGTTTTCAGTTCTAACTATTACAGATTATGAGCTTTTAATTCCACCCCACCTATTGTCGTAGACCACCATCTCTTGATTTCCATGTACCATATATTTCCAATATATTTAGATCCCCTCCAACATTAGAAAGATGAGAAATTGTCATTTCCAATGATATGCAATTTTTTTTTTTTAATAGTCAAACCAACGCCGCAGCCTCCTCTTGACAACCCTGAAACATATGGATTCTGAAATGGGTGAAATCCTTATATTTCTTGCCACATTTCCCACAGACGTGGGGTTCGGTGACAGAGTGAAGTTTCAATATGTGGGTTTTAAGGTAGGACGCCAGAGCAAAGGTTTTATCGCAGTGATCGCAGGTGAACGGCTTCTCTCCGGTGTGCAAGGCTGCATGGACTTTAAATGATTCGTGTTGATAGAAGCCCTTGCCACATTCGTCACAGGTATAAGTCGGTTTTTCGGTGTGGGTGCGTTCGTGTCTCTTGAGCCCACGTTCACTTTTGAAGCCTTTCCCACAGTGGCTGCACGCAAACGGCTTGCTGGTCAGGTGCGAAGCTTGATGAATCTTGAGGTAATAAGACCGAATAAAGGTCATTGGGCATTTGTCGCAAGCATACGGCTTGGAGTCCGTGTGCGTCTTCTTATGGTCGTTAAGAGTATACTTGGTTTTGAAACACATCTGACACTGAGGGCACTGAAATGCTCTCTCTTCTGAATGAACACTTGCGTGAATTTTCAAATTTTTATTTTCTGCGAAGCACTTCCCACATGTCGGACATTGAAATGGCTTCTCTCCCCTATGGACTGATGCTTGGTGCCGTTTGAGCTCGGAAGGAGTCTTGAAACCTTTCCCACACAATTCACAACGGTGAGCTCCTCCTCCACTGTGAGTTAGCTGGTGATTCTTGAGGTATTTCAACTTTGGGAAGGTTTTTGGACATTTGTCACAAGCATATGTATCTGAATCTGAATTGTGCAACATTGTGTGTTCCTTGAGGCCACTTTTACTTTTAAAACACTTCTGACACACGAGGCATCGGAACGGTTTCTCTGTTGAATGAACGCTTGCGTGAGTGTCCAAATAATGCTTTGTTGCAAAGCACTTCCCACATGTTGGACACTCAAGCGGCTTCTCTCTTCTGTGGACCACTGCTTGGTGTAGTCTGAGCTTCCAAGCAGTCGGGAAACATTTCCCACATAGTTCACAACAATAAGGTCTCTCTCCTGTGTGAGTCTGTTGATGCAGTTTTAAATTACTTGAATTCTTAAAAACCTTACCGCAGTCCAGACAGTGGTGCTCTTTCCTGGTGGTGGTAGTCTTGTTTTTTTTTATGTTGGGCCTTTGCTTTATGTTGTGAACAGATACGTCATTCGAGGTTTGTCCAGCTTTAGCATTCTCCTCCTCCCATTGGTCATCATTGGCATTTTCCTCACTTCCGTCTGATTCTGCCGCCGTGGGTTGTGCTTCTGTTCTCTTCTTCTTCCTCCTGGGTCTGGTGGACATCACAGAGTCCCCACTGGGAGTTTGGGGGTCTATACTTGGGGCCTTTTTGTCTGTAGGCCTGCTTGCTGCCTTTTTGTCTGTAGGCCTGCTTGCCGCCTGTTTGATAGACTCAGTGAGTGAGGAGGAAGGTATTTTAGCCAGAGATATAAATGATTGTTCCATCTCTATGGTTTTAGCTCTGATCGTGGTCTCCTTCTTGACATTTGTAGTGTTGGCAGCCTCAACACTGGGAGTTGGCAGGTCAACCTGAAAAAAAAAAGATTTACATTTTTTTAATTGTAACTCAGTCGCAGAGCAGTGCCCAAGTGTACAATGGCAGTACCAGTCAGTCCTGGGATTCAAGGATAATAATAGTAAAAGGCTCATTCCCACAGATAACTTCAGCCCCATGGTCAAACTGCACAATTCTGGCAAACATGTAAAATATAACATACCTCAAAATCCTCTGCAAACTCTGGTGATAATGGTGCTTCCGTCCATTCCTCCTCTTCCACAGTATGTGGGGCTCTTCCCACTGTCTTTTCAGGTATCTCCTTACCATCAGTCATCTCCAATAGCTTCATTTTCAGAGATTTAATCTCACTTTGACTCTGGCATATCTCTGAACGCAGTGCTGCTGTGCCTTTGGAGATCAACTGGTTGATTTTGATGATAGTCTGTTTCACAAACTGTTTCATCACACATGTCAACTGGACCTAAAATCAGAAAACAGATATATACTTATTTTCCATTCCACACCAACCTTTTTTCAAGCGGTTGACATTTGTCATCATGAGTCTTGCCCTGGAGCAGGGTTTCCATGTCATCGGTTCTCTCACCAAATTGGTGTACTTTGAAAACGATGTTGCGGGTGAAAATGTATTGGTTGCGTGTTTTTGGGCTACTTATAAATTGCACCACGGCTGCCATGGCATTTCTCTTAAAAAATATATATTTCATTTCACTGTGACCTGCTGCAGCTGACTATCAGGCAGTAAGGCAGGCTGTTGCTGAATGAGTGAGTGGTGGGGAGGGCCGGAGGGGTGTGTGTGTTGAGACAGGGTTTCCCAAACTCGGTCCTAGGCCCCCCCCGATAATGAGTTGGTTATTATAATTCAAGGGCAAAACCAAAATGGGGGGGGGGGGAGATTGCTGCAGTAGCAGGCAGCTGAGTCACGTGAGAGAGGAGACTGAGCAGCACGCGAGTACATCGTGACAACAGTCGCTCGGAGGTGGTTTAAACTGGACTTTGCTTATGGAAAACCGTATCAAGCGAAGGGTTTTACCCATGCTCAGTTCTTGGGTCTCGAGCGCTGCGTGAGTGGAAATTTGAAATGGAAGTTATGGAACTCCCTCGCGTGCTTCTGTTACGGGGAAAAGTCCACAATGAAACTGACATTAAATGTGGAGAATGATACATTTGCATCTGTTGGCCATCAAGTAGCCTAATAATCAAATGTAGCCTACCATTTGATACAATAAATATAAATATGTTGAAATGATGATCACTGGAGTCTTTTTAAATCAATTTGTGCCACTTGTGTAGCGCACCTGGAGCTGGCAAACTGATTTAATAAATAGCCTATAGCTTTATTTATTGTTGTTGTAGCCATGTGTTATTATGCAATTATTAATGGCCATTTTAAGTTAATTAAATTGGAAGTTATCAATTGTGATCATTGTCACACCTCTATCACAATTGACGATAAACTGTTGTTAGAACGCAATTAACGGTATCAGTCAGTCAGATAAGCATATACAGTTCATATCCATATTATTAATCATATTTGATTCAGTGATTGAAATTACGATCCCAGCCTATTCCAGCAGGCTATTGGGCAACACAAGTACTTCTTACCTCGAATCGCCTCACTATTCATGCTGAATAAATTATTCTGTCAATTTGAACTAAGCAAGCTGCTAAATCCTTCAGTTTAGGCGCCATCTTGCCTTACTAGCGTTACTGTAGGCCATCTGAAATGAGACATAGGCTTATCAGGGGCTCCTGTCTTTGCTACCTGCATCTAGCTAAGCAAACCATGGCAAAGTTGAATTACAATCACAAACCCAGATTTTAGAAATGACAAGTCAATCTCGCAAATAGGCAATTTATAGCGGTTTGTAGTTTTGACATCTGGCACATAATAACGGCACAATTGCCAGAAAATAGCCAAACTTTCTTTTTTTGAAGTTTGTCCAAGTGTTTCTTGCTCTGTCCAACTTTCATCACTCAAACTCTCCTGACGGATTTATCTATAGTTATGTGCAAAGGCAATTTATTTACAATTATAAACTGGGTGGTTCGAGCCCTGAATGCTGATTGGCTGACAGATCAGACCGTAATCCACGGCTATGACAAAACATTTATTTTTACTGGTCTAATTATGTTGGTTTATAATAGCAAGTTTAACCAGTTTATAATAGCAATATGGCACCGCGTTGCGTCGTGCATAAGAACTGCCCTTAGTGGTGGTATATTGGCCATATACCACACCCCCTCGGGCCTTATTGCTTAATCATAGCAGTCAAACAAGTTAAATCGACATCCATTGTTGGAAAATGATCTGGCGAGTTTGATAAGGTTAAATTATGTTTTTTCTTGCGATATATTCAGATTCCTTTATTAGGTCATGTTACGGGTGTTGTTTCGTCTCGGGCTGGCAAACCGTGCCAATATATCCTCCTAACACCGTCTTCGAGTCCATTATCACCTTTTTATACAACGGGTGGTTCTAATCCTGAATGCTGATTGGTTAAAACTGCATTCCAGCTGGCGTCTATTCCACAAGTTACCACCGGCTATATCTATGATGTTAAAATGCCTATTAACTCTGTTCAATCTGACTGCACAATCCACTGTCTCAACATCCCAGCCAGGTAATTTATAAACTTGAAAAGCATCTAGACATTATCTCACATTTCTTTTAGACTAACATTTAGTTTTCAACAGCGGAGATCTGTATACTGTAGTACTGAACGTTTCGGGAGTCGGGACGAGACACACAGGCACACGTTTCTCAGCCAGTAGAAATCATGAATCAGCTGGCATCATTTTTATGGATATTTACAAAGAAATCTAAATTGAAAAAAGGTCAAATGAAGTACAGCTAGTTTGCGGTCTTTCCAGCTTCAGTTTGAAGTGATTGTGTTAGCTGTGTTGTTGGCTAGCTCCTCTGAACAACAGTGTCCTGACGAGAGAGCACATTTTCTATGCCAGGTAAAATCGTGCTTCATTAGCTCATTGTTATGGATGTATCCAAATAAATGTCACTAGAAAACAGCTTAAAACAAATGCAGCTACTGTTGTTATTCTGGCTGCACTGTTTGACGTGACTGTAAGTTAGCTGTAGTTGGCTTGCTAGCAAGCAAAGGGTAAGAACGTTGCCAGCCAGTATGGCAATGGAACATTTAGAACGAATGACTGGGTCGCGTCCATAGATACAGAACAAAAATACTGAACGACTAGGTCACGTCTCTGGCAACCGAACCGATAGAACGAACGACCAGCTGGCTTGGGTAGCAACCCTAGATTTGTGTCGGGACTATATCTTGTGGAAGGATGAAATAATATTATTAAATTCATGAAAATAATGTTTTTAATGAAAGTATTCAAATAATGATTTACATATGTTGGTAACCCTTTGTATAAAAGTGATAATGCCCTCGAAGCCGGTGTTTGAAGGATATATTGGCTCGGTTTGCCAATATCAACACCCGTGCCAATATATTTGTTGAATATTGAAACAATGTTGCAAATGTCAGAGAGAGACTGCAAGGTTTATACAAATCTCCACTGTTGAAAACTAAATGTTAGTCTAAAAGAAATATGAGATAATATCTAGATGCTTTTTATAGTGGAGATCAAGTTTATAAATTGCTTAGCTGGGTTGATGAGACAGTGGATTGCGCAGTAAGATGGAACACAGTAAATAGGCATTTATTTTAAAGTAATAGATTTAGCCAGTGGTAACTTGTGGAATAGACACAGGCTGGAATACGGTTTAAACCAATCAGCATTCAGGATTAGACCCACCCGTTGTATAATCCATCTTAATTCGCTCATTAATGTTATTTCCTGGGAAGGAACTTTATGTGTGGTGACGAATGGTATACTTCAGAAAGTATTCAGACCCCTTGACTTTTCCACATTTTGTTACTTTACAGCCTTATTCTAAAATTGACTCAATTGTTTTTTTCTCCTCATCAATCTACACACTATACCCCATAATGACAAAGCAAAAACAGGTTTTTAGAAATGTTTGCTAATTTATTAAAATATATATTACATTTACATAAGTATTCAGACCCTTTATTCAGTACTTTGTTGAAGCACCTTTGGCAGTGATTACAGCATTGAGTCTTCTTGGGTATGACGCTACAAGCTTGGCACACCGGTATTTTCTCCCATTCTTCTCTGCAGATCCTATCAAGCTCTGTCAGGTTGGGTGGGCAGCGTTGCTTCACAGCTATTTTCAGGTCTCTCCAGAGAAGTTTGATCAAGTTCAAGTCCAGACTCTGGCTGGGCCACTCAAGGACATTCAGAGACTTGTCCAGAAGCCACTCCTGCGTTGTCTTGGCTGTGTGCTTAGGGTCGTTGTCCTGTTGGAAGGTGAACCTTTGCCCTGAGCGCTCTGGAGCAGGTTTTCGTCAAGGATCTCTCTGTACTTTGCTCCGTTCATCTTTGCCTTGATCCTGACTAGTCTCCCAGTCCCTGCCGCTGAAAAACATCCCCACAGCATGATGTTGCCACCACCATGCTTCACCATAGGGATGGTGCCAGGTTTCCTCCAGACTTGATGCTTGGTATTCAGGCCAAAGATTTCAATATTGGTTTAATCAGACCAGAGAATCTTGTTTCTCATGGTCTGAGAGTCTTTAGGTGCCTTTAGGCAAACTCCAAGCGGCAGTCATGTGCCTTTTACTGAGGAGTGGCTTCCGTCTGGCCACTCTACCACAAAGGCCTGATTGGTGGAGTGCTGCAGAGATGGTTCTCTCATCTCCACAGAGGAACTCTGGAGCTCTGTCAGAGTGACCATCGGGTTCTTGGTCACCTCCCTGACCAAGGCCCTTCTACCCCGATTGCTCCATTTGGCCGGGCGGCCAGCTCTAGGAAGAGTCTTGGTTGTTCCAAACGTCTTCCATTTAAGAATGATGGAGGCCACTGTGTTCTTGGGGAAATTTTTTGGTAGCCTTCCCCAGATCTGTACCTCGACACAATCCTGTCTCTGAGCGCTACGGACAATTCCTCCGACCTTATGGCTTGGTTTTTGCTCTGACATGCACTGTCAACTGTGGGACCTTATATAGACAGGTGTGTGACTTTCCAAATCATGTCCAATCAATTGGATTTACAACAGGTGGACTCCAATCAAGTTGTAGAAACATCAAGGATGATCAATGGAAAGAGGATGCACCTGAGCTCAATTTCGAGTCTCATTGCAAAGGGTCTGAATACTTATGTAAATAAGGTACTTATTTAAATGTATTTTTTTAGATTTGCAAAAATTTCAAAAAAACTGTTTTCGCTTTGAAATTATGGGGTATAGTGTGTAGATTGCTGAGGAAAATGTTTTATTTAATCCATTTTAGAATAAGGCTGTAACGTCACAAAATGTGGAAAAAGTCAAGGGGTCTGAATACTTTCAGAATGCACTGTACAAGACACATAACACAAAACCATGTAGACTACAGTATAATACTAATAAAAACTTAAGTTAAGGAATTTGATGGATGTTGGCACAAAACTAGAAGCTGCTCTGGAAAAAGTGTTTATTGGTTAAATGTGGCAACTCTGCTTGCTGCAAGAAAAAAAAATGGGGAAGTTTTCCGGCATTGGGTCAGGTTTCAGTGATCTTTACTCTTCAAATATTAGCTCAACCTGGCAACCCTACCCTGGAGGCAGTTTCGCCAGCTGCAAAGTAAAAATGGGCTATATCGTAAAAATTTATGAAAACACAAGAAAATTGCTTTTTGGTCTTAATTTAAGGTTAGGGTTAGGCATTAGGGTTAGCAGTGTAGTTAATGTTAGGTTTAAAATTAGATTTTATGACTTTGGCTGTGCCAGCTAGCGACCACTCCGCAGAGCTGCCTCCAGTACACGAATCATCTCAATAAATGCCAACCTGCACTATCAATAGCAAACTAATTAACACATACGTTAACAGTTTGAATTTGTAGAAGTAAAGTTAGCCACTTACTTTAACCTCCAACTTGGATTCTCTTTCAATTTCTCCCGTCTCCACTGCATCAATGTCTGTCCTGTCTTTTGTGGAAAAGACTAAGACCGCCATACATTTGTCAATTTCATCCTCCAACGACGTCATTAAATCATCCATAACAAAGACCAACTCATTATGGAAAGGATCGGGCTGCCACATCTTGTATTTGGTAGTTAATTAGCTATCAACGGCTAATGTTAAATGTTAAGTACAACCACAGACCATATGACAACACATCAACCGATCTATTCTTCCACTAGCTGCTTAACATTGCTGTACGTTATAAAGAAAGGCGCGTTACTGCCACCTGCTGAACTGGATGTTAACACGTAGACCCTCCTCCAAGAGCCTCGTGCGCCGTCTAGTGGTCGATCTTGTAGCACGATCTCTGCAACGTTGCCATCGAAACAATGAAGGAAATAATGGAATCTTTCGCTGTAAAAATGTTTTCTTTATAGCACACTTTCGGGGAAAATAATTTCCTTAAAATACTGTGATATCTCAATGCACAGCAACTGATAATGTCCCATTCAGTGAGCAAGTATCTACTCCTGTCGAGTCATCATAATGACTTGAATTTGCAGTATTTAGCTGACTCACGTACTGCAATTATTGATTGATCTCTATTTGAATGTCTACGTATTATTAATGAACAGTATCACTGAAGCATAATGAATGCCTTATATAGTGCCTCCTGTGCGGATGCTGAACGAACCAGACACTGGTTCTATGCGTTTCCCTTTCTAAGAGGATAGTGCATTGACTTTTCTAAAGGGCCTGCAGACAGTTTATCCTGGTGAGGTCACATGGGCATGTGAAAACTCCTGGTCCTAACCACAAGCTCCAGCGGCCACAGCTGGGGCCTGTTCAGAGAGATGTTGTTAGATAATGTTAGATTCAGAAACGTATCGTGTAGAACAGATATGATTGGTTGTCAGAATAAGGAATCAAGTCAGCTCAATTCATTATAATGCTATAGGCAACTGTCAAAATGTTTCACATCCCTTCATGATCTTGATGACTTCTAAACATGGAGATGTGTTAATTCAGGGAGGGTGTCTGTCTGCTCAAGGTATTATTGTGAAATAAACGAATTGAGGGCTTGAGTCGTCATTGAATAGTGACTGGGTGATAGGCTCTATTATTATTGTATATTGATTAACAACTAAACATACGTTTGTAATGAAACAATAACTTATTACAACTTTATTCACAATTCCAAAATAACAATGAATAACAAAGCATTGTCAGAATGAAAGTTACAGGTTGTAACCTGCATCCAATCAGGGGTGTAATTTAAGAGGGGGTTATAGATCCACTCCAAAGTCTGTATACATAAAATATATTTTCAAAATGAATGTGTGGTACTGTGCTCTATCATAGCAAGTAAACATGCATTTCTGTAGTGAAAAAATAACATATTACAACTTCACAATTCCAAAATAACAATGAAAAACATTTAAGTCAAACCAACACCGCAGCCTCCTCTGGACAACTCTGAAACATATGGATTCTGAAATGGGTGAAATCCTTATATTTCTTGCCACATTTCCCACAGACGTGGGGTTTGGTGACAGAGTGATGATTCGCTATGTGGGTTTTAAGGTAGGACGCCAGAGCAAAGGTTTTACTGCAGTAATCACAGGTGAACGGCTTCTCTCCGGTGTGCAAGGCTGCATGGACTTGAAACGATTCGTGTTGATAGAAACCCTTGCCACATTCGTCACAGGTATAAGGCGGGTCTTCGGTGTGGGTGCGTTCGTGTCTCTTGAGCCCACGTTCACCTTTGAAGCCTTTCCCACAGTGGCTGCACGCAAACGGCTTGCTGGTCAGGTGCGAGACTTCATGCCTCCTGAGGTAATGCGACCGAATAAAGGTCATTGGGCATTTGTCGCAAGCATACGGCTTGGAGTCCGTGTGCGTCTTCTTATGGGCGTTAAGAGTATACTTGGTTTTGAAACACATCTGACACTGAGGGCACTGGAATGCTCTCTCTCCTGAATGAACACTTGCGTGATTTTTCACATTTGTCTTTGTTGTGAAGCATTTCCCACATGTCGGACATTGGAATGGCTTCTCTCTCCTATGGACTGATGATTGGTGCTGTTTGAGCTGAGAAGGAGACTTGAAACCTTTCCCACACAATTCACAACGGTGAGCTCCTCCTCCACTGTGAGTTAGCTGGTGATTCTTGAGGTATTTCAACTTTACGAAGGCTTTTGGACATTTGTCACAAGCATATGAATTTGAATTTGAACTGTGCATCATTGTGTGTTCCTTGAAGCCCTTTTTACTTTTAAAACACTTCTGACACACGAGGCATCGGAACGGTTTCTCTGTTGAATGAACGCTTGCGTGAGTGTCCAAATAACTCTTTGTTGCAAAGCACTTCCCACATGTTGGACACTCAAGCGGCTTCTCCCTTCTGTGGACCACTGCTTGGTGTAGTCTGAGCTTCCAAGCAGTCGGGAAACATTTCCCACATAGTTCACAACAATAAGGTCTCTCTCCTGTGTGAGTCTGTTGATGCAGTTTTAAATTACTTGAATTCTTAAAAACCTTACCGCAGTCCAGACAGTGGTGCTCTTTCCTGGTGGTGGTAGTCTTGTTTTTTTTTATGTCAGGCCTTTGCTTTATGTTGTGAACAGATTCGTCATTCGAGGTTTGTCCAGCTTTAGCATTCTCCTCCTCCCATTGGTCATCATTGGCATTTTCCTCACTTCCGTCTGATTCTGCCGCCGTGGGTTGTGCTTCTGTTCTCTTCTTCTTCCTCCTGGGTCTGGTGGACATCACAGAGTCCCCACTGGGAGTTTGGGGGTCTGTACTTGGGGCCTGATTGTCTGTAGGCCTGCTTGCTGACTGTTTATCTGTACTAGTTTGTCTGTACTGTTTGTCTGTACTAGCTGCCTGTTTGTCTGTAGGCCTGCTTGCTGACTGTTTGTCTGTAGGCCTGCTTGCTGACTGTTTGTCTGTAGGCCTGCTTGCTGACTGTTTGTCTGTAGGCCTGCTTGCTGCCTTTTTGTCTGTAGGCCTGCTTGCTGACTGTTTGTCTGTAGGCCTGCTTGCTGCCTTTTTGTCTGTAGGCCTGCTTGCTGCCTTTTTGTCTGTAGGCCTGCTTGCTGCCTTTTTGTCTGTAGGCCTGCATGCTGCCTTTTTGTCTGTACTAGCCAACTGTTTGATAGACTCAGTGAGTGAGGAGGAAGGTATTTTAGCCAGAGATATAAAACATTGTTCCATCTCTATGGTTCTAGCTCTGATTGTGGTCTCCTTCTTGCATTTTGTAGTGTTGTCAGCCTCAACACTGGGAGTTAGAATGTCAACCTGAAAAAGGATTGCAATTTTTGGAATTCTAACTCAGTCGCAGAGCAGTGCCCAAGGGTACAATGGCATTACCAGTCAGTCCTGGGATTCAAGGATAATAATAGTAAAAGGCTCATTCCCACAGATAACTTCAGGCCCATGGTCAAACTGCACAATTCTTGCAAACATGTAAAATATAACATACCTCAAAATCCTCTGCAAACTCTGGTGATAATGGTGCTTCTGTCCATTCCTCCTCTTCCACAGTATGTGGGGCTCTTCCCACTGTCTTTTCAGGTATTTTCTTACCATCAGCCATCTCCAATAACTTCATTTTCAGAGATTTCATCTCACTTTGACTCTGGCATAACGCTGAACGCAGGGCTGCAGTGCATTTGGAGATCAACTGGTTAATTTTGGTGATAGTCTGTTTCATCACACATGTCAACTGGACCTACAATCAGAGAACAGACTACTTATGTTTCATTCAACAACAAGCTGTATCCAAGCTGTTTATATAAAACAAATGAGTAGCACGTAAGATAACATTTTGTATTTTTAGAAGTAAAGTCGGCCACTTACTTTTACCTCCAACTTGGATTCTCTTTCAATTTCCCCTGTCTCTCCTGCATCAATGTCTGTGCTGTATTGTGTTGAGGAGACCGAGACCGCCATACATTTGTCAATTTCCTCCTCCAATGACATCATTAATTCATCCATAATAGAGACCAACTCATTATGGAATGGATCGGGCTGCCACATCTTGTATTTGGTAGTTAACTATCAACCGCTAATGTTAAATGTTGAACACAAAACTGATGAAGTTCAAAAGTACAACAACACACGGATATATCAAAGACAGTACAGTGGATATATTCTTCTGCCAGCTTGACATGACATAGAAAGGTGCATTACTGCCACCTGCTGTACTGGATGTCAAAATTTATGTACATCTTAATGTTTTAGTAATTTAGGCGACGCCCTTATCCATTTAAGTCATTTAGCAGACGCTCTTATCCAGAGCGACATACAGTTAGTGAGTGCATCCATTTTGCATACTGCCCCCCCGTGGGAAACGAACCCACAACCCTGGCGTTGCAAGCGCCATGCTCTACCAACTGAGCTATCCAGAGCGATTTACAGGAGCAATTTGGGTTAAGTGCCTTCCTCAAGGGAACATATACAGATTTTCCACCTAGTCAACTCGGGGATTTGAACCAGCAACCTTTCGGTTTCCGGCCCAGCGCGCTTAACAGCGAGGCTACCATCTTGTAGCAAGATATCTGCAACTTTTCCAATGAAACAGTGAAGGAAATAGAGCAGTGGAGCTGTCATAAAACCTATAAAACCTAGCGGTCCAACAGGGAAATGGTTCCAATCGTTTTTACAGATTTCATTTTTCCCATAGAGAATTTTAGAAACACTTAAAATAAGGGTTGTGTTTCGTGTATGTTTTATGGGTATTATGACTCATACTGTGGTACTCTATAATGCAGTCTTTCACTGTACAAATGTTTCCTTCATAGCACAAGTTTAGGCGAAATTATTTCCATAAAATAATGTGATATTTCAATACACAGCAATTGATAATGCCCCATTCAGTGACCAAGGCATACTCATGTAAAGCCATCATAATGACTTGGATTTGCAATATCCAGCTGACTCACACACTGCGATCAATGATTTATCTTTATTTTAATATAGGTATTATTAATTAACAGTATCATTGTAGCAAAATGCATGCCTTATATAGTGCTGCCTGTCTGGATGCTGAATGAACCAGAAACGGTCAGTTCTATGTGCTTGAAATTCCTGGTTTCAAAGCGTTTATATTAAGTTTATGGCAGAAGTATGCATATAAAACAAGGCCCATTCTCGGAAATCAGTGATAAATGTTCTGTTGATTGTCAAGATTTTTTGTCGAGAGAAAGCGGGCTACACACTTCCATATAGAAATGTTGCTTGCTTGACCTTATGCCGTTCTTCGAAAAATAAGTGGGCGTGTATTTGGATTTACATGCAAAAAAATAAAAGAGCTTTATATTGTCGCAAACCCGTGTGTCGCGAAGCAAGCCGCCCCTGTGAAGATGGCGGCTGAGCTGCACCCGTGTAGCGGAAAGCTAATCGGACTGTCGAATTCGAACCGAACCGCTCAGCGGAACCAACCAGTCCAGGAATTTAACCACGGTTTGGTTCTAAGCAGAGAGCCGCTGAAAGACCGCGATGTATTCACGGTCCGTATTGACAAGAAGGTAAATAGAACTGTCACTTTCGGATGGGGGGAGAGTGCAGCTAACGTTAGTGTCAGTGGGACGGGGTCTCTGTTGTCCGCAGTGGTGCTCGTACCTTCTATTCCTTGCTGCTTGGGCGTGCGCTGTATGACAATCAAGCAGTACAGGATTTACAGCTATAATTTTAGCTATATCCTGTCCAAAATGTACTAACATATTTTTGTAACGGCCCATTGACAACTGAAATTGTTTAACAGAATTAGCGAGCTAGCATGGGGTGCTGTTTGTGTGGTCCCGTCAATATGTTTTTGAAGGTGGCTAGCTAGTTAGCTAGTTTAGATGGCTAACTAGCTATGTCTTTGCTACCGACTAAGTCTAGCTCTACAGTAGTTATCTAAGTTATAGCTGACGTTATCGTATTAGCGAGCTTTTTTGGTGTGTTGATCGAACCAGCAGGTGCATCGCTGTCAAAACACTAAGTTAACGTTAGCTAGCTAGTTAGTGACTAGTTTAGTCAAGTGCCTATTATTACCAAGACCAACATTTTTGACAGCAGCACTCTAGCTAGCTAGCAACAGTCACTTGGTTGACAGCAGCAGTTCAGTTAGTGACATGTCCAGCTAGTAGTCAGAGGACGTCTACCTAATGACAACTAGACGAGAGAAGCATACTGGTTGATTCAAGTTAACCTATCTGTCAGGTAGGCCCTATGGCACTACTGTGGTCTTGACCATAGATACATAGAACCCCATTTAATATATTATCGGTGGTCTTGATAAGAAAAAGACTGGGAGGAAAGGGCAAAGCAGATCTCAGTCTTATCCTAGTTGTTGCATGGTCACCTCGAGGTAGAAGTTGCATTCACCCCTAACCACAGCTCTATGGTCAGATAATTGACAAATGTTGACAAAAACAACTGACCCGTCTGTGTCCGTGGCTAGGGGAAAACTTCTCCCTATTATGCACAGGCTCATTCCTGAAAAACATAGCTGTAGTTTCTTAGTGATGCACATTGTTTTGAGCCCTAATTTATCAGAATGTAGTCTTAGGCTAACAGTTAGTTACTGTTGTTATAGGTCTACCTGCCTATGCAGCATTTAGACTCCTTATCTCTATGCCAACCGCAGCACCTAGTTTGCCTGTTATCCAATTATAATGGCAGATAGCCGGTCTGTTGCCATGATTACCGGTCTGCTGGCCTGGTGGTGTGTCAACAACATATCAGGAGTAGTCAGTGCCCCTCACACCTCTGTGGGTTGTTGGCAGAGGGCATTAGTACTGTTTCCTCCTATGCCAATTTAGCCTGGGTGGCACACAGCTCAGTGAACACATATACAGTAATAATAATAATTGGTCATTTAGCAGACGCTCTTATCCAGAGCAATTAGGGTTAAGTGCCTTGCTCAAGGGCACATCGACAGATTTTTCATCTAGTCGGCTCGGGGATTAGAACCAGCGACCTTTCGGTTACTGGCACAACGCTCTTAACCACTAAGCGACCTGCCGCCCCTATATACAGTGGGGAAAAAAAGTATTTAGTCAGCCACCAATTGTGCAAGTTCTCCCACTTAAAAAGATGAGAGAGGCCTGTAATTTTCATCATAGGTACGTCAACTATGACAGACAAAATGAGAAAAAAAAATCCAGAAAATCACATTGTAGGATTTTTAATTAATTAATTTGCAAATTATGGTGGAAAATAAGTATTTGGTCAATAACTAGAAATCACTATCTAGCTACATGGATAACACTCATAAAGCAAGCCTTAACATGAAGAGCATAGCTAGCTAGACAGATAACATTAACAGATAGGCCTTACTTCCTCCCAACACTGAGTGACCCGATATGTCTTCTCACTGATGATAGTTTCATGGCCAGTATCATCACATGTATCGAAGTTATAATGGACCCCTATCCGGAATTGCATGAGGGATATCAATATCTGTGTTAGTGCAACAAACGTGGCATTGTTGCTACAGTAATGCTTGTAGTGAATTCACATTGATTGAGCTTGCTCTTGTGTCCCGTCCAAATGCACCAAAACCAAGCTCGTAGATTGATATATGCAATGCATTTTCACGCTTCATATCCAAATAATCTATAAGTAACATCATTGAGTTACACAATCCATTTTTAGATACTTTAGGATGATTTGGACATGAAGCGTGAAAATGCCTATATAGGTACCATTGACTTGCACTGGATTTCTGACACAAATGCTAAAAAGTTAGCGTTTGAAACAGTGATCAGGTAAACAAAACCAAAGCATGGATTGCTGTCATACCTGGTCCATTGACTGCTGACAGGGTAAGAAAACCACAATGTAATTTGGGTGAACTATCCCTTTAACAATGGGGGGATTCTTTTTAATTTAAATTTCAACAAAATAATGTGAATCTTACCTGTTTCTAACAACAAATGATTTCAGAACAATCTGAGATGGTGAGTGTTGAAATTCTCTTTCTTTTGTTTTTGGAGGTGGAACGACCCATCAGTTTGTTCTGGGTGGAATATTATGGTGTTGGTAATGTTGACAGTAGCGTATATGCGGGACAGTAGTTTGGTAAGCAGTAGTATGTGCCTACCTGCCTGGCTAACCCCCCCGGTTGCTGTCTTTGCAGTGTGTGTGTCAGAGAGATAAGGAGCTGCAGCGGATTGTTCACAGATCTGTGTTTGTTTTTCTGTGTTTGTGTACACTTTCGTTTGCAGATGTGTTTCAAGTTTAATTAGTCGTATGTACGGGATATGCATGGTATACATCGTCCAAGAAATGCTTACTTGCAGCATTTCCTTGGACGATGTATGCCATGCCTATCGCGTACATATGACTAGAAAGAGAGCGAAATGGATATGAGTGTGCTTGTGTTTGTTTGTATGTGTATGAGAGAGACTGAGAGAGGGCCTAGATTGCAACATTTGAATTTACACATCTCACATACTGTGTTGTTTCGAGATGGACTTGGGTGGCTATGTGAGTGGATGATGGAGATGGAGAGAGAGTTATCTTCTCTTTCCACCATAGTGATCCTATTAAATTACTAGAGGGGCTATGTCAGGGATCATCAACTCGATTCAGCCGCGGTTAGATTTTATTCTGGAGTGGATGGTCAGGTTGCCGGAACATAATTACAAATAATTTGAATACTGAAAATTGAATGCAAGAAGCTCAAACAGATACAATATTTGACTAAAACATAATAATTTGAAACCTCGCTTACATTTACATACGATCACATATATCTCACTATTATGCGTGGAAATACTTTGGAACAGTGCTGGTGTTTTTAGTCTTTTATGTCCAACAGAGAACTTTGGGAGCCAAATCAAGTCACCATGCCTGCCACCAGTTGGGGAACCATGGACTATGTCATAAACCCTCAAACTTCCAGAATGGGGTGAAAATGGCAGCCATTTTCTTTAGGGAGAAATCTAAACCAGTCTAATTGGAATGAATGGCAGGAGAGGCATAATCCAGATATATATTTTTTTTAGGGGGTAGATCAGCTTTAATATTGCAGATAGATTGTAACTTCCAGCAATGTAATTGTCTGCATCACTTCCAATCCCCCATGTTTTTTTCTCTCGCAAATATATATATATATATATATATATATATATATATATATAGCTGTGGAAAAATTAAGAGACCACTGCACATTTTTCTTAAATCAGCATCTCTACATGTGTGACAGCCATTCCATTTCAGTGTCTGTTGAATTCCAACACAGGCACACCTCATTCTACTGAATTAGGTACTGATTAGGTGATCACCTGAACCAAATCTTATTTAACGAGGAAAAGTATAAAAACCACTGCTGTGGTCATCACTATCCTCTTGCAATAGGACCAGCTGGATGGCAAAAACAGTGCTAATAGTACCTCAAAAGTAATATTAATGAAAAATTAACTATTGACCATGCCAAAAGAGTTGAAAAGGAAAGTTGTGAGTGAGGAAAAGAAGGGTTCAATTCTGGCTTTAATGGCAGAGGGATACAGTGAGCGTCAGATTGCTTCCATCCTTAACATTTCAAAGACGGCGGTTCATAAGAACAAGGTCAAGCAGCAGACATTGGGGACAACAAAGCTACAGACCGGCAGAGGGCGAAAACGACTCTCTACTGACCGCCAACTAATTCGAATGTCACTCAACAACCGTAGGAGGACATCAAGTGACCTACAAAAAGAATGGCAAACGGCAGCTGGGGTGACATGCACGGCGAGGACGGTTCGAAACAGGCTCCTAGGGGAAGGGCTGAAGTCGTGCAAAGCTAGAAAAAAGCCCTTCATCAATGAGAAGCAAAGAAGAGCCAGGCTGAGGTTTGCAAAAGACCATAAGGATTGGACCGTAGAGGACTGGAGTAAGGTCATCTTCTCTGTTGAGTCCAATTTTCAGCTTTGCCCAACACCTGGTCGTCTAATGGTTAGACGGAGACCTGGAGAGGCCTACAAGCCACAGTGTCTCGCACCCACTGTGGAATTTGGTGGAGGATCGGTGATGATCTGGGGGTGCTTCAGCAAGGCTGGAATCGGGCAGATTTGTCTTTGTGAAGGACGCATGAATCAAGCCACGTACAAGGTTGTCCTGGAAGAAAACTTGCTTCCTTTTGCTCTGACATTGTTCCCCAACTCTGAGGATTGGTTTTTCCAGCAGGACAATGCACCATGTCACACAGCCAGGTCAATCAAGGTGTGGATGGAGGACCACCAGATAAAGACCCTGTCATGGCCAGCCCAATCTCCAGACCTGAACCCCATTGAAAACTTCTGGAATGTGATCAAGAGGAAGATGGATGGTCACAAGCAATCAAACAAAGCCGAGCTGCTTGAATTTTTGCGCCAGGAGTGGCATAAAGTCACCCAACATCAATGTGAAAGACTGGTGGAGATCATGCCAAGACGCATGAAAGCTGTGATTGAAAATCAGGGTTATTCCACCAAATATTGATTTCTGAACTCTTCCTAAGTTAAAACATTTAGTATTGTGTTGTTTAAAAATGAACTTATTTTCTTTGCATTATTTGATGTCGGACAACACTTTTTTGTTATTTTGACCAGTTTTGAACATTTTCTGCAAATAAATGCTCTAAATGACAATATTTGTATTTGGGAGAAATGTTGTCAGTAGATCAGATCTTCAACCAAAACCTAATATTAGATAAAGGGAACATAAGTGAACAAATAACACAACAATTACATATTTATTTCATAAACAAAGTTACGCAACACCCAATTCCCCTGTGTGAAAAAGTAATTGCCCCCTTACACTCAATAACTGGTTGTGCCACCTTTAGCTGCAATGACTCCAACCAAATGCTTCCTGTAGTTGTTGATCAGTCTCTCACGTCGCTGTGGAGAAATGTTGGCCCACTCTTCCATGCAGAACTGCTTTAACTCAGTGACGTGTGGGTTTTCAAGCATGAACTGCTCATTTCAAGTCCTGCCACAACATCTCAATTGGGATTAGGTCTGGACTTTGACTAGGCCATTCCAAAACTTCCAATTTGTTGCTTTTTAGCAATTTTCATGTAGACTTGATTGTGTGTTTTGGATCATTGTCTTGCTGCATGACCCAGCTGCGCTTCAGTTTCAGCTCACAGACGGATGGTCTGACATTCTCCTGTAGAATTCTCTGATACAGAGCAGAATTCATGGTTCCTTCTATTAAGGCAAGTCGTCCAGGTCCTGAGGCAGCAAAGCATCCCCAAACCATCACACCACCACCACAATGCTTGACCTTTGGTATGATGTTCTTACTGTGGAATGCAGTGTTTGGTTTTCGCCAGGCATAATTGGACCCATCTCGTCCAAAAAGTTGACTCAAGTTTGCCAAAAAGCACCTGGATGATCATCAAAACTCTTGGAAGAACGTTCTATGGACAGATAATTCAAAAGTATAACTTTTTGGACGACATGGTTCCAGTAATGCCTGACGAAAACCAAAATCAGCGTATAATGACACCTTTCTTTTTAAGCCCTGGATTTCTAATCCCTTGATATTATTGTTGGATCTGATTTTAATAGCTAACATCTCAATGGCCGTAATAAATAATAAAGCGGGAAAATAAAAGTAAGGCATGTGATATATCAGAAATTGTGTAATATAATTATTGTCAACATAAAAATAGTTTATAATTATAAATACAGTTTATATGGGTTTTATACCAATTCTCTGTATAAATAGCCTCTAAAATATATGTAAACAGACCATAAATGTCTCAGTTTTAGTTTTCTTGGAAAGCTGTGAGTGCTATTGTATGATACAATATCAGTACTTGTTGCATTTACAACTTGTCTAAGTTCTATCATCAACTGTTGTCAGCCAGTATATGGCTGGGGATTGACTGCATTGTTTGAATGGAATGTTGCCATATTGGCAGTTAGACACATTTATGGAATCATTCCTCTAAAACTGGCTGGTTAGCTAACAAACATACAGTGCAGGTACACTATATATACAAAAGTATGTGGACACCCCTTCAGATTAGTGGATTCAGCTATTTCAGCCACACCCGTTGCTGACAGTGTGTATAAAATAGAGCACACAGCCATTCAATCGCCATAGACAAACATTGACAGTAGAATGGCCTTACTGAAGAGCTCAGTGACTTTCAACATAGGATGCCACCTTTCCAACAAGTCAGTTCGTCAAATTTCTGCCCTGCGAGAACTGCCCCGGTCAACTGTAAGTGCTGTTATTGTGAAGTGGAAACGTCTAGGAGCGACAACGGCTCAGCCGCGAAGTGGTTGGCCACACAAGCTCACAGAACAGGACCGCTGAAGCGCGTAGAAATCGTCTGTCCTCGGTTGCAACACTCACTATTGGGTTCCAAGCTGCCTCTGGAAGCAACATCCGCACAATAACTAATCGTCGTGAGCTTCATGAAATGGGTTTCCATGGCCGAGCAGCCGCACACAAGCCTAAGATCACCATGCGCAATGCGAAGCGTCGGCTGAAGTGGTGTAAAGCTCGCCACCATTGGACTCTGGAGCAGTGGAAACGCGTTCTCTGGAGCGATGAATCACGCTTCACCATCTGGCAGTCCGACGGAAGACTCTGGGTTTGGCGGATGCCAGGAGAACGCTACCTGCCCGAATGCATAGTGCCAACTGTAAGGTTTGGTGGAGGAGGAATAATGGTCATGGTTCGGGCTAGGCCCCTTAGTTCCAGTGAAGGGAAATCTTAATGCTAAAGCGTATGATGACATTATATACGATTCTGTGCTTCCAACTTTGTGGCAACAGTTTGGGGAAGGCCCATTCTTGTTTCAGCATGACAATGCCCCCGTGCACAAAGCGAAGTCCATACAGAAATGATTTGTCAACATCTGTGTGGAAGAACTTGACTGGCCTGTACAGAGCCCTGACCTCAACACCATCGAACACCTTTGGGATTAATTGGAACGCCGACTGCGAGCCAGGCATAATCGCCCAACATTAGTGCCCGACCTCACTAATGCTCTTGTGGCTGAATGGAAGCAAGTTCCCGCAGCAATGTTACAACATCTAGTAGAAAGCTTTCCCGGAAGAGTGGAGGCTGTTGTAGAGGCAAATGGGGGGACCAACTCTATATTAAAGCCCATGAGTTTGGAATTAGATGTTCGACGAGCAGGTGTCCACATACGTTTGGTCATGTAGTGTAAATTCTTCAAATTCATTATTTTACATTTGATCTTATCACAGCACTGGCAAACAATGGTTGGCAAACTCCCTGACCAAAATGGCTGACCTTTATAGTCCCAGTCAGTATTAGATAGAATGTCGCAGCCCTGCCCAACTGTGGGGAAATAATAACAGCACAGCAGTTTTTCAGGCATGTTCTGTTATTTCTGTATAACAAAAAATCAACGACGAAGTTGGCTCTTTTACAATTGGGGTCAATAGGAAATAATGTTTTCCCAAATTTGTGGTCGATGGGAATTCCTTATTACGTGAATATGGACTCGGGTGTATACCATCATAAGAAGATTCATGTCCATTCTAGTATTCTAATTCCTAATTCTATGCCTTCCACACGGTAAGGCATTGCCAGTCTTAGGCTTAGTCTAGATCTGTAACTCAGATCCCTGGACTGTTGTAACTCTCTTACATAGCCTAGCCCTAGCATCTAACCAACTGGAGGAAGACAAGACAGACAGGAAAGAGATGGTGAGAGCGTTTGGGTGGGGAGGTAAGAGCAAAATATTGGCATGGTGAGAAGAAGCTATAGTGGTTTTAAAAACGCTCTTTTTGACACATTGAATTGTATGTTTAATGTTTCAAATGACAGATTTGAGTGTGCAGTTCCACTCTGTGTGCATTCAATTAATGAAATTGATACACACCTCGTGATCATTCACACTTTCCAAGGGCACGCAATGACAGAATGGTTTTGTGGTGCCGGTGTTGACTTTGGCCTACACATCATGTAATACTGTCATACAAAAAATCACAAGATCTGGCATTCCGGCATCCATCCCAGCAAGTACATGATCATAAATCTGAAAACCTAGCTAACAGACATGACACAGCCCTGTAAAACCCCTCTAGATATGAATCCTCTGGCTTAGTTTACAGTATATTATTGACTCCTGGTTTAACCCAGCTGACCTGACTTCTCCTGTAGGCCTAAGATTTTACTGGGATGCCTTTACTGACTTGATTTGATTTGATCGACTCAGTTTGATTCTCTGTTTGTTGTTCACAGAATGTGCCATTATTAGGAGTTGACTGTTAATAGATAGTGTAAATAAATGTTAAAAAGGACTCAATAAAGATAGACCTAATAGACTGGTTGTCTGACAACATGACAAAAATGAAGCGTGCGCATGGATGTGGCCGGAAGACTGAACGGTCAGATAGCTAGCAACAATGACAAGAAGCTGCCATGTGGGGAATCGTAGGTGGCTCGTTTCAGCTCGTTGTATCTTTGTTATTGATACCATGTCTTGTTTTGACTGATGTCATGTCTATGCTAAAGTGCTCATTGTGCAAAGGTATTTATGTTTTCAAGAAACATTTGGAGACCTATATACACTGCTCAAAAAAATTAAGGGAACACTTAAACAACACAATGTAACTCCAAGTCAATCACACTTCTGTGAAATCAAACTGTCCACTTAGGAAGCAACACTGATTGACAATACATTTCACATGCTGTTGTGCAAATGGAATAGACAACAGGTGGAAATGATAGGCAATTAGTAAGACACCCCCAATAAAGAAGTGGTTCTGCAGGTGGTGACCACAGACCACTTCTCAGTTCCTATGCTTCCTGGCTGATGTTCTGGTCACTTTTGAATGCTGGTGTTGCTTTCACTCTAGTGATAGCATGAGACGGAGTGTACAACCCACACAAGTGGCTCAGGTAGTGCAGCTCATCCAGGATGGCACATCAATGCGAGCTGTGGCAAGAAGGTTTGCTGTGTCTGTCAGCGTAGTGTCCAGAGCATGGAGGCGCTACCAGGAGACAGGCCAGTACATCAGGAGACGTGGAGGAGGCCGTAGGAGGGCAACAACCCAGCAGCAGGACCGCTACCTCCGCCTTTGTGCAAGGAGGAGCAGGAGGAGCACTGCCAGAGCCCTGCAAAATGACCTCCAGCAGGCCACAAATGTGCATGTGTCTGCTCAAACGGTCAGAAACAGACTCCATGAGGGTGGTATGAGGGCCCGACGTCCACAGGTGGGGGTTGTGCTTACAGCCCAATACCGTGCAGGACGTTTGGCATTTACCAGAGAACACCAAGATTGGCAAATTCGCCACTGGCGCCCTGTGCTCTTCACAGATGAAAGCAGGTTCACACTGAGCACATGTGACAGACGTGACAGAGTCTGGAGACGCCGTGGAGAACGTTCTGCTGCCTGCAACATCCTCCAGCATGACCGGTTTGGCGGTGGGTCTGTCATGGTGTGGGGTGGCATTTCTTTGGGGGGCCGCACAGCCCTACATGTGCTCGCCAGAGGTAGCCTGACTGCCATTAGGTACCGAGATGAGATCCTCAGACCCCTTGTGAGACCATATGCTGGTGCGGTTGGCCCTGGGTTCCTCCTAATGCAAGACAATGCTAGACCTCATGTGGCTGGAGTGTGTCAGCAGTTCCTGCAAGAGGAAGGCATTGATGCTATGGACTGGCCCGCCCGTTCCCCAGACCTGAATCCAATTGAGCACATCTGGGACATCATGTCTCGCTCCATCCACCAACGCCACGTTGCACCACAGACTGTCCAGGAGTTGGCGGATGCTTTAGTCCAGGTCTGGGAGGAGATCCCTCAGGAGACCATCCACCACCTCATCAGGAGCATG